>NC_016523.1:859257-1040451 GCF_000236905.1 Tetrapisispora phaffii CBS 4417
ATACTAGAGCAACTGAAGTGGCTAATGACACTAACTTAGATGTTGGAACTACCCAACATAAGCTTGTTACTCCACATAATTGTAAAGACAAATTGCAAGTAGTAGCGTTAAATGAGGTTCAAGATTAATAAACGATCGTTTAGTTAATTCGGTCAATCTATCGTTTATCTCTTGCAATCTACTAGTCGTTTAACCCATTCACTTGACATGTCGTTTAAAAATGGATTGAAATACACCGACATATAAGAGGAACAGAATGTGACGATACTTAAGTCTCAAATGCAATAGTGTATAATAGTATTCTAATAGTTTTTGCAATTTTTGGTTTATAATAAGAGAACCAGTGATATTGGATATTATAATCCTTACCTACTCACTATGAAGATTAACGAACAACTTAACCACCCGGTTGAGGTCAATATCATTAAGCCTGTTGCTGGTTGTGCACTTGTTTCTCCGCACAAACCTGAAACAATGATGCCTACAACAATGTAATGATATAAATTCTATTGTATATGAACAGTACTGTAAAATCATCAATGTGTAATACCTTTCCAACAAGACAGCCTCGTCGAATTGTACAGAAGAGCATATTGAAATAATATGTATATGTAAACCCCACAATTTATTAGGTAGAAGGTGTCATCGATCTAGGGCCACGAAACTAGACATATTAATCTTAATATATAATCTAATAAGGTAAAAAATTTAGCATATTAAAACAATGAATACAGTTATTGGTTGGAGAGTATTCGTATTATCGTAGGTGTTTGTCAGGAATCGAAGCTTTCAAACTAGAAGTGCAAAGGACCTATATTCTTAGTTGTAAAGACAAATGACAATTGGGGAAAGCAATTGAAGATCAAGTTTATTGACTTGGCGTAAAATCACGTAATCAAATTAAACTACTGTAAAAGGTGACGAAGTCAGACATACTTACGTCTTAAAATATACTATTGTATGATAGTATCTTAAAAGTGTTTATTTATGTTTACTATATGTAGAAGAAACCAATCTAAACACACTTAATATTTCATACCTGAAATATTGTCACTAAAGAATTACAATTCATCAACCCAGTTGATATAACTAGCATTGATCTAGTCACCATGTGTGAGACTTCATTCCCTACAATAATATTCACTTAAATTGAAGTTTGTTGGTAAACATAAACAAATTGCATAATATTGTACGTATCCCATGCTATGACAAACAAATGATAGCAGTAGTCAGCATTCAACTCTATATATAAATTGAAAATAGTTACCAGTAGTACCAGTAAATACTGTCTACTCTTATATTAAGTGTTTTCTTAATGTTACATTTGTGTCACTTCTTTAATATATGGCATGTCATAACAATCACATTAAAATAACTTCATTCGATCTGTCAATATTGAAAGACTAGTAATGACACTGAGGCATAAGCTTGCTATTTTCTTTCAAGATACACTAAAAGTCGAAGAAAACTTATATAAAGGACAAAGATGTTCACGATGGAGTATCTGTCATTATTCAATCCTGGAATATTGCATAAGAGGACAAGAGTAACTGAACCAAGTGCTATAAAACCTGAAGAATTATAGTCTATACATGCTCTTATTACAATATACTCTTATATAAATTAACTTGAATCCTAGCGATTTCCTAATGAGGAGGTTTCACAACAAATGTATTTTTCATACTAATCCCAATGCGGCAACATTTAACCAAAAACGTAAATACATAAATTAAAGATATCTCCTTTTACGGTAATTTGGTAAATATATGTTATTCACCAAATGCTCAAATAGGAATTATGTAAATAAATCTGCTTGTATCGATTTTGTACAGCCTGGTTGCATACGAAACTGAATACAAGATATTGATTGAGGACAGGCATCAACTTGAACATTTTGACCTAACAGATCACAAAACTTCAATGCTACAAGTTTTGGTATTCTGTGATGGTTAGGGCAACAATTAGTTGAGGAATACCTCTGTACACAGCTATTCCGCACCATAAAATCGATCTTATCGTCTGGATTAAGTCCTAAAAGCTTTTGTAATTGGTGTATACTAATATTGGTGTTCCAACATGGTTATTTCGTTCAAATGGGATATTGCTTTAGGAAAACCCATGTCATTTTATGTGAATAACACAATTCTTTCAATGCAGGTAATTGCTTTTATAGTGTGAGTCCAAGTAAGATCAATTTTTTTTGTTAATAATAGTAACTCTTATATGTTTCTTATATCATGAAACTTTGCAATCATTATTACTATCGTATTTGATATTCATAAAGTGAAAAGTTATAGTTATCTGCCAATACACATTCTATAGATCTTAACAAAAGGTTTTCTTTAATGATATATATTTATAGAGATATTAGCATTCGACTAAAACTATTATATTAGGTTGTTCTTGAAAAAATTATTCAGGAAAGAACAAGTTGGTTTTGTTAAGATTGGTGTTTTGTGAAAATTAAATTCTGCAAGCAACGTGAAGTTAAGATTCAATCCCATTTAATCGATATAATTGTAATATTTAATAAGTCTCTAAACAGGATTTTTAGTATTGATTTTAGCATTTTTCTGAACGAATAAGATATAACGAGCTGCATCATCAATGGTTGTTTCTATTGACTCTGATGAGGCTACTAACTATAACAACCACAACGGACGTGCAACTAATCTGTTAAGAAGTATTCAAAGGGCAGCATTAAATAATGTGACAAATACTGCTCTTTCTCAAGAGATGAATCTGAATAATAGTAATATCAGTAACAACAATAATGCACTCACAAGCTTCAAAGAAGCACTTCCTGGTGGGAGAAGAGATGCTTCAAAAATTCCTCAATTGAAAAAGCGTACATATCCTGAACCTGCTGACATTCATGTTCTAGAAAGAACTGCATCTACGTACACTTCAAATAGCATCAAATCTTCGCCAAACAGCCAAAGTGTAACTGATTCAAGAAATAGTAATAATTACCAAAATTTTGAAGATAAAGAAAATATCGATCCATATTACTCTGCATCGTGCACTATAACGGCGTCTTCAGATGCATTGTCATCCATAAAAGAGGAAAACGAGATTGAAAATAATAAAGAATTAATGGACGAAACAAATTTTCAACCAACTCAAGAAGATATTTTTACAAGAGAGAATGAAACTGTGGCAGGTCAAAACATCAATTCCAATTATAACATTATAACAGAGGAAGATGATATTAATAAGAAAAGACCAATTTCACAAATTGCAGAATATAATATCCCAAAAAAGTTTAAAGTATGCAACGAAAACGGTGAAGAGGAGTATGTGTGGGAAGATTTAGATGCAGAAGATTATAATGACCCTTTTATGGTCAACGAGTACGTTAATGATATTTTCGATTATTTGTATCATTTAGAAGTTATTACATTGCCTAAGAAAGAAGATTTTTATCAACATAAAAATATTCATCAAAATAGAGACATTCTTGTCAATTGGCTGGTCAAAATTCATAACAAGTTTGGACTACTTCCAGAATCATTATTCTTAGCAATAAATTTAATGGACAGATTTTTATGTAAAGAGTTAGTTCAATTGGACAAACTTCAATTAGTTGGTACTTCGTGTTTGTTTATTGCTTCAAAGTATGAAGAAGTTTATTCTCCAAGTATAAAAAACTTTGCATCCGAAACAGATGGTGCTTGCACTGAAGAAGAAATAAAAGAAGGTGAAAAGTTTATATTAAAAACGTTGAGTTTTAATCTAAACTATCCTAATCCAATGAATTTTCTAAGAAGAATTTCTAAGGCAGCTGACTACGATATACAGTCACGTACTTTAGCCAAGTTTCTACTAGAAATATCAATAGTAGATTTTAGATTTATTGGGATTTTACCTTCTTTATGTTCTGCAGCGGCTATGTTTTTAGCAAGAAAAATGCTTGGTAAAGGTGAATGGGATGGTAACCTAATTCATTACAGTGGTGGTTATGTTAAAAGTCAAATAGCGCCTGTATGTAAAATGATGATGGATTATCTAGTATCACCGATAGTACATGATGAATTTCATAGAAAATATCAATCTAGGAGATTTATGAAAGCCTCGATTATTTCAGTACAATGGGCTTTGAAAGTTAGAAAGAACGGTTATGACGTAATGACATTGCATGAATAAATATAATAAACAATAATACATTAGTATAAAAATCATAGGAAATAAACTCAATAGTATAATGAATAAATATATCATTTATCAAAAATGGGACATTGAAAAATGTTGCGTTAAAGGATTCTAAATATCATATATTTAAGAGTAAAATATTTTATAAAGAATAATAAAATTTAATTTATTAAAGCTATTACATGCGAATGTTGTGTAATGTTATATGCTGTATTTAAAGATTCATTTAGAATAACTTTGCAAAATCTTTTGAGATCTGATGTTGACACCAATTTTCAATTTTTTTATATGCTTCATTGTAGGTTGATGTTTGAAATTTATTTGTCAATGCAGTTAGTTTTGTTGAAGGTGTGACAATTTCCATAATCAATTCTTTGCACAAATTTTGGAATTGTTTATCATTCATTGCATCTATGTTTCCACTTAATTTTTTGATTTGATCATCCCATACTGAATGTTGTAAGTTAATTTTTCTTGCAATGTACATTGACATGCTACTAGCTAGGGAAGGTTTCAAATCAATAAATTTTGAAGAACAAGTTGTGTATTCGATTAAAAATTGACTAATCGAATCCATGTTGCTAGGATCAGTCAAATCATCTGAGTTTGAGATTCTCTTCATGAAACTTACTGGACTTGGAGAACTTATATTAAATCTTAAAGATTGAATCATGAATTTTTCCGCTGTAATTATATCTTCTTCTGTGGCAGCACCATCAGTCAAGTATGAATAATTGACAACTTTGGGTAAATTTACTTCTTCAAATTTTGCAGCGACAAATAATGAGGTAATAGCAAGTAATTGCAATTTACTCATTGTCACTTTATTTTGAGATAGAAAACGATCAAATAAATTGATAGCGAGAAGTAAAGTTTCTGTAGTGTATTCAAATCTGTTATGAACTTCGACTAACCAATCCACTAAGATTGCTCTCATTGCAGGACGCATATAATATTGTGAGTCCGGTGCTAATGAATAGTTATGAGTTGGTAAGTTATTTAATTCGTGTTGGTACAAATATTCAAAAATATCATCAGAATATTCATTTACAAGTGTTATATCTTTATTTTTAATGCTCCTCAAAAGGGATTCACGTTTTGTTATTTCGGTTTCAATAGCATTGGATGATTTTTTGTCTTTAGTGAATGTTGCTGCATGTGTCGTTTTATGAATATAATTTCTTTTCTTAGTTGCTAACGATGCAGTTAAATTATTTTTAATTATGTTTTCTTTGCATTGTCTTACAGTTGCACTGAAATCGTCATTGGATGATTTGAAGCTAGCAGGTTGTGCTAGTCTTACTTTTGAGTTTTCACTTTCTGGGGATGTGATTATGATTTCAATATTTTCCATATCTTAAATTGTGATTATGTGTAATTAACACTTATGCTTAACTATTACCAGAATACTGATATGTTTATCTTTAATTTACAATAATGATAAAATTGTAAGAAATGTTAGATTGATTGTTTTAAGAAGTAATTTTGTAACGCATATATATATATATATGTGACTGTATGTAGGAGAGGTAAATCTGAATACCAAGATTTAGCGTTCCTATTATTATTCTCAGCATATAATAATTTGATCCACGTCAACTTCTTACATTAGGGAATGATATTCACTATAGTATGGATGTAAAACACGATATTTTGATGTAAATTTAAACATGGCAAAAACCGAATAATAACAGAAATCACATTAGAGTGGAAAAAAATTGCACACTATTAAGAATCTATGAACATTAACTCTAGATAGTATATGTTCCATTACACCACAGTGACATTGAGTAAACAGTACCATTTTTTCGTAATGAAACACCAAATTATGTATTCAATTGAATAGTTTTTAATTTATTACTATGTATGTAAATAATTTGAAGTATGGACAGTCGCGTTAAGTTTCGTGTTCTTGTTAACGCATCTCATCGCACAAATCTAATTCGCACCAGGACGTAAAATCAAATAATGTTCGTACATCAGAAAGAAACTTCTATGCTGAATTGGGATGGTGTTTTTATTTTTAAGTTCGTACTGTTAGGTGCTTTAAGATAGGGAACTGCAGAATTCGAAAAGACATGAAGTTGCAACACCAGCTTAGATTTCTGTTTCGGTGTTTATTTTCGTTCCCTGTAACTATTTATCACTGAAATATATTTTTAACAGTGTATCTTCACAACAAATATAGGTTAAATGGAAAATATGTTTGGGAAGGAACGCTAAGGTGGTTCCACGAGCTCATAACTTGATTGCGATTGCAGCACAGGGTTTGCTGGAGAAAAAATATGTTTGTGTCATTTATTTGCACCAGTAATCGAATCGAGGTGATCAAAAATTAGCGTGTTCCGGCAAGTCGTTGTTGCCAAGCTCTATGTACTATTGATTTAACAGCATATAACCAAAAGCTCTAGTTTTACATCATAATCAGTTGTGGCGAGGGCAAAAAAGAAGCTCGCACTCAGGATCGAACTAAGGACCAACAGATTTGCAATCTGCTGCGCTACCACTGCGCCATACGAGCTTCGTTATATTTAGGATCTACAAACGTATGCTTTTGTAGCATGTCAGATATCATTTGTTCAAAATGTGTCAGTAACGACATTAGTAACTAGTTGAAATATTTTTTAGAAATAATGGGATATTTTCAAATGATAAGACACTCTTGCTAACTTCGTTGGTCCATAGCCTCGGAGCTGGTAGTAAAAACCATGTGATAATTTTTTATACTTTCAGCTATAATGAAATCACAATCTGCTTCGTAGATGTTCATCACCCTGGTGTATTGGTACTCCACTTTAATATATGTAATTCCTATCGGTTTTTAAGGGTAGACACTTTCAATAATGGTGAACTTCATTCGGGTTAATACTAAAATGAAAATTTCTGAATTTAATTTTACAAGAATGGTAATACTCTCAACACCACCCTAGATTTTCAAGTTGAGAAATTGATAAATGTTTAACTCAGACATATCATAGACCCAATATGAAACTCACATATGCGTCTGTGTTTGTAACAGAATATGGATATTTTTTTGCAAAAACTGACAAGTATTACAGGCATAGGTATGAAACAATAAAGTAATTAATAACTAAGCTGGCAAAGTAGCGAGCATCAATAAAACATTAGGCGATAATTGATCACCAGCTCAGTTGGTTAAAAATAATTCCACTGTTACGTTTCGATATTAAAAATAAATGAGAAACGTTTTTGGGACACCAACTATCAGTGTATCTTTGTCAGTCGCGCACCAATTGACAGACAATTACTAGATATTTTTCTTATAATACGAAGTTAATGAACATACCTCTCAGATGTATATCAATACCTAGCGCAAGTAGGGCATGTGACTTAAGCAGCGAAAGTGGATAGTGCTTAAGGGCGTATGTGACTTCGAATCAGGACCTAATCAACATTTTCAAGAAGCCTTCAATATTTTTCCCTGAGATATGGAGACCCTTCAGAGTTGCAGATTATAACTACGTTGCAATTATTATATTAACTACTCACTGTGATCTATTACAGTATGTTCACTAAGTTGTAAATTCAATACATATTTCAATTGCAATGCTATGATGCGAACTGCGAGCCAGAATGTCGTCTTGTTTCGACAGCGCGCTGAACATGATGGAATAATGTAAATTACCTAATGAGGAAATTTACATGAAACAAAGAGAATGAAACATTGTATTTTATTTAAAAGCATCTCAAAATTCTACGAACTGATATTAAATTGGTTATACTTCATTTGAGATTTATGGCGACAAATATGATTAATATAAAACAAGCCTCTAACATTCAAAATTTATTTGGTTTTTTGATGCCAGTGACTGACTCAAAATATCACCAAGAGATAAACTTCCACAGTACTTTAATTTTCTGACATGTCATGGACACAGGTGAAAAATTATGATATTCCAATATACATACCAGCCTCATCGAGAGGAATGGATTATAAGCTATGTAGACTACCTAATGGGATACTGACCATGGTCATTTCTGATCCATCTAGAGAAATGGCATCATGTTCATTATCTGTCGCTACGGGATCCCACAATGATCCGTCAGTGATTCCAGGTCTTGCACATTTGTGTGAGCATATGATTTTAAGTGCAGGGTCAAAAAAATATCCAGATCCAAATTCCTATCATAAATTAATTTCTGAAAGCAATGGTTCTCATAATGCATACACAACAGGAGAACAGACAACATTTTATTTTGAAATTCCATGTTTATTTACTTCATCAGAATCTAATTTTGAAAGGTTACTTGATATTTTCTCTTCATCTTTTAAAGATCCTCTGTTTAAGGAAACATCTGTCAATAAGGAAATATATGCTATCGAAAGTGAACATGACGGGAATACCTGTAATCTTACGAAAATACTATATCATGCCACAAGACTATTAGCAAATAGTAAACATCCATTTAGTAGATTTTCAACCGGCAATATTACAACACTAGGGAAAGGTGCAAAATTATTAAAGACAACTTCAAAAAAATTATTAGAAAGTTATTTTAAAACAAATTATAATGCTTCAAATATGACACTTTGTATTAAAGGACCCCAGTCGGTGAATGTTCTAACAAAATATGCTCTAACATATTTTAATGGTATAGATGATAGTATTCGAAATGATAACACATTCATAAAAAGTTTAAAGAGTCCGGTTTATATGCACCAAAGGTTTTCATTTTCATCATTGTCACAAGAGTCAGCCATGTCTAAAGGAAATGAAGAAGACTGCAGGTTAGAGGACTTTCACATTCTATCAAATGCATACAATCCAAAGTACAAGGACATCAAATGTTTTAAAAGGAATCCAAATCATAATGCTATTTTTATTAAATCTACAAAACAACCTATTCTCAGATTATTATTTCCCATTGATATGGATGATGACTATTTCAATAAAGATGATCTATTAAGGTTTATTATGGTATGGTGCGAATTATTCGGTGATGAAAATGACAACTCTTTATGTTATTTCTTAAAGAAAGATAATTTAATTACAGATTGTTTTGCATTCCACTCAAATTTTGCACTTAATAGTGTAGGTTTAGTAGTAGAATTAAGTCTAACTGGTACCGGGGTAAAAAACCAAGAGCTTATAATAAATTCAATTTGTAACTCTGCGATTGAAAAATTATCAGAGGCTAATGACACTGAGCTAGCACGGTTTTTATCTGAATGTAATACCATTGACATTATCAGGTTCATAAATAAAGGTAAAGAAGATACCTCTATGGATGAAATTTCTGAGATATCCTCACGGTTACAAGAAAATTTGGCTCTTAATAGGCCATCTTTTTTACTTAAGGAATTTCCTTTCATCAATGACTACAGTGAAACAGGAATATCTAATTTTGAGGAGAATGAATGGAGTAAGAATTGGTGGCTATCAAAAGCTTACAACTTTCAACAGTTTTTAAAAAGATACGTTAACAGAAAAAATCTTAGAATATTATTTCTTGGAGATATAGAAACACCAAAATTTACTACATTAACAGAAGATTTAAAGGTATATAGTACTGATCCATTCTATGATTTTGAATACATTACATTTAAGTACAAATTTAAAGCCAATCAATTACGACAAGAAGATGATATATTTAGAAATATCGGAATCCCAAAGAGGAACACATTCATGCCAGAGATTGGGAAATCACTTGCAATCCTTTCTGCAAATTTGGAAGCTATATTAAAGCGTAATGAGTCAATTGGATATCCAATTATTTATAATAATTCTATAGAGTCCAAACCAGGGCTGGTGCTTAAAAACAGCAATCAGGAGACGTGGGTTTTAAATAGTCCTCTTCAACATTCAAGTACTGAATCTTCAATATTTTCTTTTGAGATAACTAACTGGTCAATAAAACCTTCACCTGCTAGTACAATGCATTTGGAAGTGTTGGGTCAATTATTAGGGATATTGATGACAAGAGAATTATATCCAGCTTTAAGGCTCGGGTATACTTATGAAATAGGTGCTTCGGTCAACGGTGATGTTAAATTAATGATAACCATAAGTGGTTTCCAAAGTGGGATAATGAGTCTTTTACAAAACATAATTAAAATTTGCAATAGTATATCTATAAAGAATCCAACTGTAACACATTCAGCACTTCATAGGGCTCGGGTTATGACAAGAAGAAAGTATGAAGATGCAGCATCAGGTAATTCTGTAAAACTGGCTTCTGTAGGTTTATTGATAATGTTGGAAAAACATATGTGGACTTTGGAAGATAGATTTGATGCTTTGGAAGAATCTGATATAAATTCTTTCTACAACTTTTGTTCTCAATTTTTTAAATCAGCAAAATATATTAAAAGTTTTATCAGCGGCACTAATGAATTAGCTATGAAGTTGAGCCACTTAATATACGATCATTGGATTCTTAGTGATACAATTAGTTTAAATTATTTTGAAAAAAATAATATTTTATCAACATGTTTCCTTAAACCAGGTGAAAATGTGTATTTCCAACACCCCGGTGACGAAGGAGATATAAATAATTGTATCAACTATTTCATTCAAACTGGTGAAAGGAACAATGAATACATAGCAACATTGACATCATTGACGGATTATATTATGCAGTCAAATTTAGTTAGTGAATTAAGAAATAGAAAACAAGTAGGCTACGTAGTTTTTGGTGGAATGCGGTCACTTACAAACACAATTGGACTTCATATTACAATAATGTCACTTGCCGACCCTGAAGACCTAGAGCGTAGTATTGATGAATATATGTGGCGATTAGAAAATGATACTATTGGAAGTCTTAATGAATCAACCTTTAAATTGACATTTCTTTTGCCATTTATTAATACCATGCAAAAAGATACAAATAATCCATTTAATAATGTCACAAATGTTAATTTGGTGGATGACGTAGTAGCAAATGTCCAAGCTGGTGACTCTGTTAATTTTGAGACACAACAAATGAAATTACATAACAATTTAAAGAAAAGAATATTCAACAATAGAATTCAATTGAATTTAAAATATAATGAAGCAATTGATTTGAATATAATAAAAAAGTTGACGTTGAAGGAATATCTAGAATTTTTTAGAGCAACTATCTCGATCAACTCAAAAAATAGAAGCAAAATATCTATTCATATCATAAGTCTAATGGCTAAAGAAGAGATAGCAAATAGAAAACTATTTCTCCAACTAGTAACATTTTTGAAAGTTAAAGGTTTGACAATAAAGAGAGATGAATTGAAGGAAATAGTAGAAATTTCTGAAGGTAAACCCAGTAAATTATTGAAAGAAATTGTAAAATACTTCAAGAAAAAAGATGAAGCTAAAAAACTTTATTTCATAATCATAAAAGAAATCATTAAGATTATTTCCATGACTGTAATTAATTCAAGTTCAATAACTACGAAGAGCACCAGCAAGAAGAACAATTGGCAAACTGAACCTATTAAGTCTGCATTGCCATTAGTTCTAGTAAATGATATAAAAGCATATAAGTAATTATATAATAAATATAATGTGTAACATTATTTTTCTTTTGGATATTTTTAAAGAAAGTGTTTAATGTTGAGTAACCTCAGAAGCAGTCTATAATCAATTTTTAGCTGCGAAAAGAAAAAGTCGCAAAGAAAGAATTAAAAAGTCATGAGCAGTGGTTAAGAGTCTCAAATATATAATTTTGCAATTGACTCTCGATATAAGACAAAGATTAGTGTTTAAATCTGTTTATAGTCCAGTTCAATATATAACGAGAAGAATTGATAAAATAAGGGTCTCAATTACCACGAACACAAAATGTCAGCTATCAATAATAATAATTTATCATTCGAATTGACTTCTGACTGGGATATTATTCATTTCACACATTTAAGCAATGGTGTCAAATGGGCAGGATTGTTAACATTAGAAGAATACGCTGATAGAGAATATATGTTAGGGACCTCTGAAATATCAACAAAGAATGAAAATGATATATTTATTCAAGAACACCCTACTTTTGCAGAATGGCTGGGAATTAAGCATTTCATTCTAAAGGATACATCATTACCAATTGGAAATGCTAAGACTGACCAAATTGTATCTAGTTGTGAAACCTTGAATCGATTAGGATACTGTATCAACCCTAAGCGTGGTAATAGTATAGAACCAGCTTTAATATTATGTATTGGTGGTGTTTGGACTCAAGAGAATCACCGTGGTAAGAAATATGCTGAACAGATGATTGCTTCTTTAAACAAATTTTACGATGAAATTAGAAATAGACATGATGCACCAGTTGCCATTAAAAATATGGTGATTACTCTATATAGTGAAGTTGGTGAATATTATAAACGTGTTGGATATACTTCTCGTCATATCCCCATTCATGAACTAACAAAGCTTGACCAGATAGGTGAGGAATATTGTAATGGAATCCAACAGCCTGTTGGGAAATTTTTAGGTTTTAGTGATTATGAAGATTTAGTTAAGTTACATGTTTCAAAATATGCTCGTACACTGTTAAAACTGCATGTGGAGCATCCTAACTCTTTTGTATTTACAGTTGCAGCAGATATTGATATATATAAATGGTTTCAACATAGAGATGAATTCATCAAGAACAAAACCAAGAAAGGTGAATCTGGTGTCTCTAAATTTGGATTCAGATTTAACGACGATAATACGCATGTCATTTGGCATCATAATTGGAATGACGATACTTTGATAATAGTCACGCTCTTCTATGGTGAAGAATCTCTCAGTAACGACGGATCTAGAATGAAACAAATCATGTCATTAGCCATTCAAGAATGTAAAGATCAAAAACTGTCCAAACTTGAGTTTTGGAACGAAGAAATTCCAATTAAAGAACAGTATCCAGAACTATATTCCACTTTATCAAGATTAGAACCAGAAGGTCATTTATTCAAAGAAAATGGTTCAATAAGTGCTTTCAAAAGTCCACCAGGTTATGGACCAGAAGAAGTTGAATGGGCTAACAACACAAAATTTTGCTGGTTCTAATAACTCAAACTTAAAGATAAACAATTTTAAATATATATAAAGATAGCAATTACAGATATACATACTCCTCTAAATACATGTAATTACCCAATCCCTCTAATCATTTGATCTTTATCATTAAGGTTGCAAGCCATTAAGCGCAGCATTTGAATTTTATAAACTTAACGGTTTCGAGACTTCGAAGAGATAAACCTTTAACATTTAAATATTAGATTCATACATAAAATAGAATAATATGTTGAGGTAGCCTTAACATAACCGAACAGTAGGGAGAAGCATACTGCAATTACTACAAGGTTATTGTTATTGTCTGTTTTTTTATTTATCATTGAAATTAAAGTGTTTGCAATTGAAGGTATGATTAGTTGTAGACTTCCCATATTTAAAACACGGATTCAACCCTTGCTTTTTAAGGGAACTGTTTCTAGATTGCCATTGATCAATAGAAATAATTCGAATGGAGTTAAACAGTTTAATAGAACAGTTATAACTTCGATTGTTGATTGGAAACCATTAAAGAGTAAGAAGAGGCCCGATGAAGATGAAGCTAAATCATCAGGTATTGGGAAGAAAATTGTACTTGGTTTAATGTTTGCAATGCCTATTATATCTTTTTATCTGGGGACGTGGCAATTGAGAAGGTTAGCATGGAAGAATAAACTAATTGCATCTTGTGAAGATAGATTATCTTATAAAGTAATCCCCTTACCAGCGCATTTTAAATATGAGGATTGTGAAAATTGGGAATATCGTCGAGTATCATTGAAAGGTCATTATGTCCATCAAGAAGAAATGTTTGTTGGACCAAGGGTCAAGAATGGATTCAAAGGGTATGTGTTGTATACTCCCTTCATAAGAGAGGATACTGGTGAAAAGATGATTATTGAAAGAGGATGGATTAGTGAAGAAAAAGTAGCTCCTAGTGAAAGGTCATTACGCCATCTATCATTGCCCCAAGGGACGACTGAAATTGTTTGCCTTGTAAGAGTGCCAAAACATCCTTCATCAATGCAATGGGAGAAAGCAGATAAGAATTCAAGAGTTTGGGAAGTAGCCGACATCTTTGACATGGCAAAAGTAACGAACAGTGTCCCGGTTCATTTACAATTCATATACGACATGACCGACCATGTGGTTTTCAATAACAAAAACGCTTCCAATAATGGAAACTTATCATGGTCATGGGAGTTTTGGCAAAATAACAAGAATGATTCTCCAGTACCAATTACCAGTGGCAATGCTAATGCGAATTCCAAATCTGGCTATACCAATGCAGAAGTCATCGAATTTAGTGAGGAACAATTCAGAAGAGCAGGCGTCCCAATAGGGAAATTACCAAAGATCGACTTCAAGAATAACCACCTACAGTATATAGTTACATGGTATGGTTTAACATTCCTAAGTTCTATATTTCTAATTGTAGCATTAGTAAAAATGAGAAAGGGCAATACAGCTTCCCAAGCAGCCTTGAAGAAGGAAAAACTAAACCATGCAAAGAAGTATATGTGATTGATCATACCCCTGCCCCTCCACTAAATACATTATAAACACAAACATGTAAATATTAATATAATACTAAAATAAGTATAGAACCTGCTTCCAACTACCCATGATCTGGCTTGTTAGACGTCCAGTCACGTGCAAAAGAATTCTTATGAGCTGAGATCCTGATTTTACAATTTAATGCGCAAGAGACAACAGAGCCCATAACGTAAACAAACAACAGAAGCCATGATCAAAATGGTATTCTGTATTGAGTCGTTAGGTGAGGTATATATAAGTTGCGTTTGCGGATGAAGGAGATGCATGTGTGTGTGTTTTATTTCATGGTGAACTATCGGTAAACAACCAGCACGCAGTTATGAATCAGAATAAATCGAAATCGGTGAGTGCTAGAGCACCAACTGAATATAAGTTATCGAATAGTAGTAATCCTAGTTCTAGGAGAACGTCGCTGGGGAAAGGTCTTAGTGAGAGCAATGGTCTTTATATTCCGGGGGACAACTTTTTCAATACTACTGGTAGAATTGGTAATGAATCGATTAATGGGGGTACTACTACGAATATGAGTAGAAATATTGCCACTGGTGGTACTAGCAGTGAACTTGATTTTATTAAGGAATTCTTGCTACCTAGCATTCGCTCGCTGAATGACTCGATGAATACTTTGGACAAGAATTTCTCCGACTTGAATATCATTCAAGAGAATTTAATCGATTTTAATGAATCTTTAAGCGCATTGTTATACGGTATGATGTTCAACTCATGGTGTGTAGCATACCCAAGTATACCAAGCGATATCAAGGTAGAGTTGGATAAAGTGAATATTTTAGATTCAATCACTTTGGAGAGACACGAATTACAAAGAAGGATTGCTGCATTACAAAACACACATAATAACGCTGCTTCTGGAGACGCTTCGATTGCAAACAACAGATTTGTACAACCTTCTCTTACTGTGGAACAAGTCAAGAAGCATAATAATAGATTGCAAGAAATGGGGTACGAAGACGACAGGTTGTCGGACGATGCATACATCAATGAGCTTCACAATTATGACGAAGACGACGAAGTGAATAGTGAAGCCTCGTTTGTTCTGAACCCGATCAATAATGTGGCAGGACATGCTAGCCAGCCGCATACCGTGAACAGCCTCGGTCCAAGTAATGTATCAAGCAATAGCCACAAAAACAAGCAAAGAAATAGCAAATTGAGAAGAAAATCGATCTTGCATACGATCAGAAACAGCATTGCAACTCAAAGGAACGTCACGGACGCGAGGACTGGCATTAATGATATTGGTACATCCGCCACCCGTATAACGGGCAACAACACCCGGGGCCAGGTAAGAAAACCTAGCAATAGAGCCACCTCCCGAACATACCCTGCTGATAACCAACCCAAAGATTCAGAGGCTCACATAGCCACGAGGGGGGTCAACAGATCCCACACGGATGCAAGACCCCCATTCAGGTGAGCAGAATGCCGGAACATACGTATATAGTACTCTTTGCATCTTATATAATTGTCTAATACATTTATTGTAACAGTATTGAAAGCACTGAAAGCATTGAAAGCATTGAAAAGTATTAAAAGCTTGGCGTCACCGGAAGAGTGGTTGAGCAGTGCATCGCAGACATGCGCTATTGCGACGTGTGTGTTTGTGACACTCCGTGGCAACGTCCTCACAGTGTTCCTCACCGTTCCCCGCGCAGGAATCGAACGGCAGGCGTTTTTGCTCGTTTTGTACGTCAATTTGCTCAGATCTGTATTTTGGGTCACGGGTCTGCGCAAATTAGCGACTGCGCAGATTATCTTTCCAATTTTTGCGCTATGAGATCTCAGTAGCCGTATCTGCGCGCATATGTAGTGGTTTTATATTTTCACTGTAGCAACGCGCGATTTATGTGCCTTATTTTGCACGCATATCTCTGTGTTGTCAAGGTTCCCACGTGTTTTCCGCAGGGACCGGGGCCACCACTGCACTACGCAACTGCGCATTATCTCAAGCGCCTCTCTACGCACATTGCTTCGTAGACGTACTTTTGTGAACAATTTATACAGACAATCTGCGCACGGGCGTCGTTTTTGCGGGCTACTGGGATTGTGTGTCATCTCTACACCCCTAGACAACTGCCGCAGGACGAGCAATTATTGCCCTTCCACGCGTGCATCTTAGAGTCCGTCCCAATGGCCTTGTGCCGCGGATTGTCTCTGCCACCGTTCATTGCGTAATTACCGAAGTCAGGGCACTAACATGGTTTGGCAACACGCAATGAACCGATGCATCACAAGAACCAACCTGTTTTTAAAATCGCTCTAAAGTGCTCAATTTGTCGTTTGTTATCTCCAATCCGTCAACCGTCTACAACTGCCAAACTCATATAAAGGAGCAGCTATTTAGCCATTGTGTTCAACTGGCGCTCTTCCCACTGCGATCGCACTTGTATTGAACGATACCCGCAACCCACACTCCACCATCGGAACCTTAAAATAGCAAAGCCACATTGGGTACTACTGGTAAACATGGATATGACAATGGCTTCTGAGGCGATGTCCTCCTCAATATCTTCGTCGATGTCCTCATCGATGGCAATGGCTATGAGCTCTGCTATGGACGAAATCAACGCTTCAATGAGTAGTATGATGGCTATGACCATGTCTGGCATGAGCTCCTCGATGGGTGCCATGGGATCTACTGCGACTGCTTCTGCTGCAACTTCCAGTTCCACCTCTGGAATGGCTATGTCTGGAATGGATATGGGTATGGATATGGATATGGAAATGAACTCGTACTTGACAATCAATTACAATAAGTACCCTGTTTTGTTCAAAAACCTGTATGCAGACACGAATGCAAAGGCGTTTGGTATCTTTGTCCTGATCATGGTTGCCTGTTTCTTTTATAAGTTTCTTCTGTTCACTTCATGGTGTTTGGAAGTGCATTGGTTCAAAACTTGGAATAAGAACGACAAAAAGAACGATGTCAATGCATTGAGGTATCCGCAACAGTCCGCAGCACAGGATGGATACTTATCGGATTCTACCCTGTACACCCCAGATATTCCACGGTTGCCTAACATCTTAGCAGAGATTTTCATGCCAAATGTATTCGAATATGGTCACGACATCCTTAGACTTGTTTTGACTTTCTGTTCCACCTTGCTCATCTATATGCTAATGTTAATTTGTATGACTTTCGTATTAACTTACTTGTTCGGAGTCGTCTTGGGGTTGACTCTAGCAGAGATCTTCTTTAACAGATGTAAACTATGTTTGTTGAAGAGATGGGAAATTAAGAAAGAGATAGACAGGATCAACAAATGTCCAGGCTCAACAAATTGTGAATGTGGAAGGCATAAAAACACAGCCCCTGGAACTAAAGCGTGTAAGGCAAATGCTCCAATCCAACCTTTTGGTAGTAATTCTTCGAACATGTCGAGCCAATTCAGTTTAGATAATGATAAAGATTTAAATTTTGAAGGAAAACAAGACGGATGCTGTTGTACCGTCGAACAGGGCTCACTAAAAGATGAGACTAATGAAGACAGATGTGAATGCGGAGATGCTCGAGATAGTATCAGCAATGAACTAATGGGAAACGTCATTCCACAACAAGACCAGTCTGATATGATGAACTCTACGTTATTGCCTCCTGAAAAAGTTCTAAAATAGCTGAACAATAACTTGTACATAAACAACACTTAGAATAATCCCTATTTTCTTATACATTCATTACACCTTCTCATTTCCAAAGCAAATTAACAATTATGATTTCCAACACTCATGAATCCACTCACTATACATACATACATATAACAAATAACTTATGATTGAACATATGCTACATTTATTCGCTTATTTAAACATATCCGCCATTCCTTAGATAGTGCAGTCATTATCCAAGGTCACCAACTTTATCGTTAATATATATATATATATATATATATCCCATGAATTACTGACACTTGGAACCATGACGGCGCCAGTTCACCTGCAAATGCTGTCCACATGATCATCACGTTCCACGAACCGATGTTTTCCTCGTTGAACAACGATATGGTTCCGAAATCGACAAAGTGAAAGTGAAAAAAAAATAATAAGAATAATAATAATGATGAAGATAACTAGTTATAATATAATGTTATTGGATTTGTTGGATTTGTTTATCTTATGAGGATTCATAATATCTGCTATAAAGTTTAAGGTTGATTTTCTATTTATTTTGAGTAGAGTAATTGACATTGTGGAAAGTATAAAGTGAGTAAGAGAGCAAGGCAAAAAGTAAAAAAGAAGATATAGAGGACTATTTTAGTTGAACTTTATTTTTTTTGTTCTGAGATATCCCATAATATAATGTCTAATGAAGATCTCTCTTTGAGAGGACACGAAAACACAGCAGTAACTAAGGACAATGAAGAGTTGATTGCTAGAGATGATGAAGATAATGCCCCAAGTGATGAAGAAGAAGGTGACGATGTCTTTGATTCTTCTGAAGATGATGCCGATTTGGATGAGGATGAAGATGAAGCCAGAAAGATCAAAGAAGGGTTTATTGTGGACGAAGGTGAGGAAGACGATGGGGATGACGATGAATTGGGAGCTGCTTCTGGTAAGAAAAGGAGAAAGGGACGTAGGAGAAGAGAAAGAGAGGAGGAAGAGGATAGATTATCTGAAGATGATTTGGATCTGTTGATGGAAAATGCTGGTGTTAAAAGAACAACCGAATCTGCCACTTCTGGAGGTTTGAAAAGATTAAAAAGAGCTGGAGGCAATGAAGAGACTTCTGAACAAGAAGAAGCAAAAGTTTCCAGTGTCACTGCGGAAAGTAATAAATTAGAAGATTTCTTCTCTGATGATGAAGAAGAAGAAGAGTTTAATGACTCTACGGCCAGACACCATGAAGAAGATGAATATGACGACGAATACGGTGCAAGAGAAAGTAATCATCGTCAAAATACTAGTGACATGACTAACAAAGCAGGCATGTTGGATGAATTGGATGATTTCATAGAAGAAGATGAGTTTTCTGATGAAGATGAAGAAACCAGAAAACAAAGAATAGAAGAAAGAAAGTTGTTAAGAGAACAAAGAATGAAACAACCAGTACATGTCACAGGTTTATCTTCTGATAAAATTGACGAAATGTATGATATTTTCGGTGATGGTCACGATTATGACTGGGCTTTGGAGATTGAAAATGAAGAATTAGAAGGTAATTTAGACACTGAAGCTGTCATTGAAGGTAACGAAGACGGTGAAAGCGGAATAGGTCCATCCAAGAAAAAAGTTTCTCTTCAAGATATTTACGACTTACAAGATCTTAAGAAAAATTTACTTACTGAAGAGGATATGAAAATTAGACACACTGATATCCCTGAAAGATTCCAAGAATTAAGAGCTGGTCTAGTAGAATACGGCAATCTATCAGCAGAAGATAAAGAATTGGAAAAGAACTGGATTAGTGATAAAATCGCCATCGAGAAAAATTTCCCTGCTACTTACGATCTAACTGAATTTAAGGATGCTATCGGTAACGCTATTAGATTTATCTCTGAAGATAATTTAGAAGTCCCATTCATCTTTGCTTATCGTCGTAATAATATATCTTCTACTGATAGAAACGGTTTCGTATTAACAGAAGATGATTTATGGGAAATTGTGGACCTTAATATCGAATTCAATAGTATTATTCACAAAAGAGACTATGTCAAGAAATTTTATGAAGAACTGCAAATACAGGACTCCGTTGTCGATGAATATTTTTCAAATCAAAGCACTGCATCGACTGCAGAACTAAATTCTTTACAAGACATTTATAATTATCTGGAGTACAAATATGCAAAAGAGATTAATGACCTATTAACAAAGAATACTCAAAAGTCTGGTAAGAAACATTTAAAGAATTCTAACTATGAGAAATTTAAAGCAAGTCCACTTTATGCAATTACAAAAGATATTGGTATTACAGCAGAACAAATTGGTGAAAATATCAGTTCCCAACATCAAATTAATATTCCAAAAGATCATGAGACCTTAAAACCAATGGAAGTCATTGACAATATTATTACTGAGCATAGTTCTGATCTACAAGTCTTTGTAACCAACAGTAAATTATCAGTCGACACAGTTCAAAAGTACACCTCTATGGAAATTTCAAGAAACCCTAAGATAAGAGAGAAGGTTAGAAACGATTTTTACAAATATTATTTAGTAGATGTTGTTTTGACTTTTAAAGGTAGAAGAGAAATTCAAAGGGGCTCCATATATGAGGATATTAAATATGCTATAAATAGAACTCCAGTGCATTTTAGAAAAGATCCAGATCTATTTTTACGTATGCTAGAGGCTGAATCTTTGAATTTATTAACTGTCAAATTACATATGTCTTCTCATGTACAATATGCTGATCATCTATTTCAAATTGCATTAGATACTAATAATACTTCTGAGCTAGGTATTGAATGGAATAATTTCCGTAAAACTGCATTTAATCAAGCATTAGACACTATTTTTGCAGATATATCAGCAGAAATCAAGGATGACTTGTCAAAGAGTTGTAAGAAGTTAGTTGCAAGATCTGTCCGTCATAAATTCATGAGTAAGCTTGATCAAGCTCCATTTGTACCTAATATGGAAAATGCAAAGATACCAAGAATTTTGACTATTACATGTGGTGAAGGTAGATTCGGTTCAGATGCTATCATTGCCACATATATTAACCGAAAAGGTGAATTTGTTAGAGATTTTAAAATCACTGATAATCCATTTGATAGATCTAATCCTCAAAAATTTGAAAATACTTTTGCGGATATCATAAATAACTGCCAAATTAATGCCATTGGTATTAATGGTCCAAATTCGAAAACACAAAAATTTTTTAAGAAATTACAAGATGTAATCAGACAAAAGAAATTGTTGGATAACAATGATAAAGAAATTCCTATTATCTACGTTGAAGATGAAGTTGCAGTTCGTTATCAGTCTTCTGAAAGAGCTGCACAAGAATTTGCTAATAAGCCACCTTTAGTTAAATATTGTGTTGCATTAGCTCGTTATATGCATTCTCCTTTATTAGAATATGCAAACTTGTCAATGGAAGAATTAACATCGCTATCTATTCATCCTAATCAGTCTTTGTTACCAAGAGGACTGTTTGTCAAAGCAATCGAAACTGCTTTTGTTGATATAGTTAATTTAGTTGGTGTTGAAATTAACAAAACTACTGATAATAACTATTATGCTAATGCCTTAAGATATATATCTGGTTTTGGTCAACGTAAAGCCATTGACTTCTTAGATTCATTGCAGAGATTAAATGAACCACTTCTAGCTCGTCAACAGCTGATTACTCATAATATTTTACATAAAACAATTTTCATGAATGCTGCAGGCTTTTTGTATATATCATGGAATGAAAAAAGACAAAGATATGAAGATTTGGAACATGATCAATTGGATAGTACTAGAATCCATCCTGAAGACTATCATCTGGCTACAAAGGTTGCAGCCGATGCTCTTGAATACGAACCAGATGCAATTGCTGAGAAGGAAGATCAAGGTACAATGAGTGAATTTATTGAAATATTAAGAGAAGATCCTGACAAGAAAATGAAGCTAGAATCATTGAATTTAGAAGCTTATGCAAAAGAATTAGAAAATAAAACTGGTCAAAGAAAGCTAAACAATCTAAATACTATTGTTTTAGAGTTATTAAACGGTTTTGAAGAATTGAGAAATGATTTCCATCCATTACAAGGTGATGAAATTTTCCAAACCTTGACTGGTGAAACAGAAAAAACATTTTTCAAGGGTTCTATTATTCCAGTTAGAGTTGAATTTTTCAGACATAATGATATTATTTGTATCACCAATTCTCAAGTAGAATGTGTCGCTACTGCTCAACAACATTCTGGAGCTCAGTATAGAAGACCAGCTAATGAACTTTATGAGTTAGGTAAAACATATCCAGCTAAGGTTGTTTTCATCGATTATGAAAATATAACGGCTGAAATTTCTTTGTTAGAACAAGATGTTAAACATAAATATGTTCCATTTAATTACAGTAAAGATCCAACCATCTGGGACTTAAAACAAGAATTAGAGGATGCTGAATATGAAAAGAAAATAACTATGGAAGAAGCTCGTGCTAAGAGAACTCATCGTGTTATTAATCATCCATATTACTTTCCATTCAATGGACATCAAGCAGAAGAATACTTAAGAAGTAAAGATCGTGGTGATTTCGTTATCAGACAATCTAGTCGTGGTGATGATCATTTGGCTATTACATGGAAGCTTGATAAAGATTTATTCCAACATATTGATATTCAAGAATTAGAAAAGGAAAATCCATTAGCTTTGGGTAGAATATTGGTGGTTGAAGGTCAAAGATACTATGATTTAGATCAAATTATTGTTGAATATCTACAGAATAAGATAAGATTACTAAATGAAATAACATCTAACGAAAAATTCAAAACTGGTAATAAGAAGGATGTAATCAAATTTATTGAAGACTATTCTAAAGTTAACCCTAACAGATCAGTTTATTACTTTAGTTTGAACTACGAAAAACCAGGTTGGTTCTATTTAATGTTTAAGATCAATTCACAAAGTAAATTATACACATGGAATGTTAGATTGACTCATACAGGCTACTTTTTAGTTAACTACAACTATCCTAACGTCATTCAATTATGTAATGGGTTCAAGACCTTATTGAAGTCCAACAGCTCCAGAAGCAACGGTTCCGGTTATTAAATATAATTTAAATTAAGTTTGTTGAGACTTTACGTCGTTCCAGTCTAGTCATAATTTTTATTTATTTGTATATTAAAAATAGTTAATTTATAAAAAGATTTGTAAAAATAAATATAATGAAGTATATATTTTTTCTATTATTATAAGTTATGTTGACCATATGTTATTACAATGAGTTACACGTCACAATAGATCTTGATATCAATTTCTATATTTCATTATCAGCTTACAACATTGCATACGTTAAAAACTCCGAGTATCTCAAAATCTATAATATATAGCAGTATTAAAAGGGGAAGAGAATTACATTTGAGGGAAACAACTATCAATTGCAGTCCATTATTTAAATCAACAGCAATAATACGTAGATTAACTTAACATATTAATTTGAATACTGTTAATTACACTTTGGTTCTGTTTATTTGAAAGAAAGAGGAGGAAAAACGTTTTATATGGAATTTATTACAATATTTTATTTACAATGTTAAATCACGGTCGCCTTCTAGGAAAACAATCATTATCCAATTCAACACAATTGTTGTACTTTAAAACTACGCAAGCAACTTTTGTTGAAAAGTTATCTTCTAGAGTTGCAATTTGTTCACGTAGTTTCTCTAATTCCCATTGGGTCGAATTAGAGAAACTGGATAAAAAAAAGGACATATTAGTTACTGAAAAGGTGGTAAACCCATCACTGTGGGTAAGAATAAAACAAGAGGCCAGTCATTATTGGCATGGCACAAAACTGCTAGGTTTAGAAATGAAAATATCATCTAGGTTATTGACTAAAATGACAGCGGGATATCGTCTGACTCGTAGAGAGCAACTGCAGTTTAAAAGAACTACTTCAGATGTTATTAGGTTAGTCCCATTTGCAGCATTTATTTTAATTCCATTTGCAGAACTTCTTTTACCAGTTGCTCTGAAACTATTCCCAAATCTGTTACCATCAACCTATGAATCAAAAAAGGATAAACAATCGAAATTAGATACTTTAAGAAAGACAAGAATTGACGTCTCTCAGATGATTAAAGAGCAACCTTCATTCCTTCACCCAATAAATATTACAGATGGACAAAAAACCATGTTTAAACGTTTTTACAAACATGTACGTGAAACTGGGGAGCCAGAAAGTAGGGAGCAATTGCTTCAAGTAGCTAGATTATTCACAGATGACACCATTTTGGATAATGTCACTAGACCATACTTGGTTGCATTAGCAAAGTATATCAATTTGCAACCTTTTGGCACTGATAATATGTTACGTTATAGGATCAGAACAAAGATGTCGGAATTGAAAAAAGATGATTTGACTATATATTATGAAGGTTTAGGTCAATTGTCTGAAGCTGAATTAAGAAATGCATGTGCATCAAGAGGTATGAATATTGTCGGTGTTCCTACCTCAATCCTGAAAGATAATATGAGCGTCTGGTTGCAAATGAGAGTTCGTGATAAAATACCCTCTAGTCTTTTAACAATGGCTTGTGCTTTTAATTATGGGGATGCTAAATCTGCAAAGCCATTATATGAGGCCCTTTGTGATGTTTTAAGTAGCATCCCTGATGAATTGTATCATGAGATTAAAGTCAATGTTATAAAAGAGGATAAGTTGTCATCTAAACAAAAACTTGTTCAATTACAAGAACAAAATGAATTAATGAAAGAGGAAGCTCAGCAAGACAAAAATTCCGAAATTTCAGTTAACGATGATTTAAGTTTAGATGAACTTGACAAATCTACAGAAATGAAGATTAAAAATACCAGGAAACCAAATTGAGTTCAATGGCAATCATTTTTCTGATATTTGGTCAATGTTTACCTAGTTAAATGAATCTGAAGTTTATCAAGATAGAACATTAAGAAAACCCATAACTTTTATATATTCCCACTGTAAGCAGATATTTATCATATAATAAAAAGCTACATAGTATTTGTTTTTTAATTCTTTTTCTGCACATTGGATAAATGCCTTATGCATTTTGTAATTTCTCCCTTGTACATAAATAAGAGGCCCTGGACGATAACACCCTTGGCCAATTGGGGACCTAAGCCTTTCCATAAAGATAGTAAACCCTCAGAAGTATACAAGTAGGTCAATACATCTTGAAAGTTTGAGAATTTAGAATTAGCACTCTGTAATGAGGCCTTGGACACAATCAGAGGTTGAGTTATAACTGTTGAAATCATTTTGGACAGCATTCCTAAGAAAAAGTTACTGAGTGCTGAAATATTGGCATTGATTTTGTTTCCATCCTTTGATGTTGCTCTTCTTGCAGCAATCAAAAGTTCATTGAGCTTACCAAAGGCGGTATATGTAATCGATGGGTTCACTGACAAAGCCATTGAAACTTTTAACCCTTTCCAAAAACCATGAAGTTCTCCATTATTCTCCTTTATTATATCCTTGATGATATTTTCCAACTTTGCATCCTCTGTATTCCCAGTGGTCTGCTGTCTTGTTGAAATAACAGCAATTGGAGTAGTGAATACTTGACATAAAATTGCAGCAACTATCCCTAGTGATAACTCCTCGATCGAACTGAACCGTTTCTTTTTCGTCAATTTCAATAAAAATCTCAGCTTACTATACCTGCTTTTGATTACATTGTAACAGAAAAAATAGAAGAACGTCTGCGCAAAACTATTTACAATGGATGCAGACATGCCTTGGTATAATCCAGCTATACCTTTTTCCATATATATCCTCCTTAAACAATCTAGAGTGCCCGTATAGACCTCATTCTCAGACTTGACGTCCTCCTCTCCCTGTTCCGATTTCTTTTCCTCGGTCTTCTGAAATTTAATTTGCGACTGAATAACAGTCTTTGTCAAGTCCAGTGGATAAACGGTTATATTTGCCAAAGCAGAAGAAACAGCACCAACTAAAGCATTTTCAAATGACTCCATTTTCTTATAGTTCTATCCTTTTAAATTTTTCCAATTGAAAGTATCTCAAAGCCTACTTGTACACCTTGAATACTGTGTGTCAGCAGTTGAAAACACACCCTGAACTTAGCAGAACCTCTTTATCGAACCTTACACTTCCTTATATCCATTAGAGTTGCTTGCAAGTTGTGTCAATAGGGAGGGAATAACTCTTTGACAACTGAAAGAATGTTGAGATTCAAGAAACTTCCGAAATAGGATATATCAATCTGCGTGACTGCGCACACCCACACACCACCACGTTTTCAAACTTTTTTATTTTTTTATTTTTTTATTTTTTTTGCTTTTTTTGCTTTTTTGCGTCCGATAGTATTCCCGCTCAAAATGCCCGGACTGCCTAAGGCGGAATGAATCCTGTCTAAACTGCCAGGCTGCACTATTGGCAGTCCAGCCTGGCAGTTTAGACAGGAATGGGCGGTTTCCTTTCCACATGCGTTACACTTTCAAGAACTCCCAGGCTGCACGTGTACCAGACCTCCGTCTATGTAGGCTGTTCGCTTGCTTTCCAAGCCATAACCTCCCGACGCAATGAAAAATTATTGTTCACAGTCTTCCACTAACAGAACAGCTCATCGCCATGAATTTCCATTATGCTTGAAGCTAATAAGGTCAGTATCACATAGGTTGAAATCTATATACGGGATTCAGGATACCTAACTACACAGCAGATAAACTGCTTGCGACTAACAACAGGCCATGAACAAACGTTGAGTATATCATTCATTGTTCTCTAGAGTTATTTGCTATCCTAGATATTGATATTATGATATATCGCCACGTACTGTCCTTAGAATAGGTGAACAGATGACCACGGGATGGGGATGCTAATGTGTATCGTGATTGAAGGGCATGTAAAGGATACTACTATCTGACCACTGGTTCACAATATTGAGAAGTCTAGTTTACCATATGTCTTTTTGTCTGGCTTGTATGCTGATGTTATATGCAAAATTTGGTATTATGAGCAGGCATGGTCTGAATTCCGTTATATACTTGTATGTGTAAAGTGGATGATATTTCAAAGATGATTATTTAAATCGTTACGTCTTGCATTGGAAATTTCAAAGTTATATTTCAAGTAGTTCTTTATTAACGAAACCGTACATAAAACTATTTAAAATGGGTAAAGGTAAGCCAAGAGGTTTGAATTCCGCAAGAAAATTACGTATCCACAGAAGAAACAAGTATGTTAAACCAGTTCAATGATTCTGATTGATGAGAGAGATCCTGGAGAGTATATGAACATCCACTGTTATTGAAATCATGATTTGTTTGGTGATTGTCAAAAGTTCCATGCTCTTTCTTCCCCATAAAAGCCGATCCTGCAATGAAGATGTCTATATACAGAAGGATATCTCTCGTTCTTACGTTGGCACTAGTCTAACGGAAGATAGCACAAATCACTGTTATATCATCCAATTGTGAACATTTTTTTACTAACGTCACCAATTACTTTTTTTAATTGTGTTATTACATCTCTAATCTGTCCATTGTAATGGAGCAAGGTATGTGAACATCATTTGATAAAAGAATAGATTTTATACAGTCGTTGGGCCGAAAACAACTATAAGAAGAGATTATTGGGTACTGCCTTCAAATCTTCTCCGTTTGGTGGTTCTTCTCATGCTAAAGGTATCGTTTTAGAAAAGATCGGTATTGAATCCAAACAACCAAACTCTGCTATCAGAAAGTGTGTCAGAGTTCAATTAATCAAGAACGGTAAGAAGGTTACTGCTTTCGTTCCTAACGATGGTTGTTTAAACTTCGTTGATGAAAATGACGAAGTCTTATTAGCTGGTTTCGGTAGAAAAGGTAAGGCTAAGGGTGATATTCCAGGTGTTAGATTCAAGGTCGTTAAGGTCTCTGGTGTCTCTTTATTAGCTTTATGGAAGGAAAAGAAGGAAAAGCCAAGATCATAAGTTATTTATCAAATTCAAGACTTGATAACACTATTAACGTCATCTCATGCTCTTTTTATAAAATTATAATAAATAAGATAAATCATTTAAAATTAAGTCATTAATTCACATTTAATTTCAATATAAGCATACCTATATATATATGTGTGTGTGTGTGTTTATTATGAATTAGGGACCTATTTTGACCTGTCGATGTATTGGATGGGGAAAGGCATTTCTCTAAAAGTAATATATTAGGTATATGCTTAAATTATTTTCTTAGTTAAGGTATGCTATATAAGGATGCAGCTTATTTATTTAGAAATCAGTTTATCTAGGGTAGCATGATCTTTAACTAGTACGTTATTCAGATAAGTGATACCACGTTGTTGGTTGCTTAATATTTCAGCAATTTTATCAATTTTATTTTCAACATGCTCTTCTGATACATGATCTCTGTTATTTTGCTTAGCACCATTTTCATCTATAACCACTAAAGTATTGTCTAATTGCTCTGAAATTGTTTTGGCCTTTTCCTTGAGTACTGCAAGACGTGCCCAAAGTTCATTAGTTTTGCCTAGACCTGCAGGGTTCTCACTTCTCTTTAGTAGAGTTTCAAATTGATCCCACATCTTTTCTTCATGTGCATTCAATGGTAGGCCTCTACTCTTTAAAATGGCTAATTGAGATCCTAGCTTTAATATTCTTTTTTCTATTTCTGAATTTCTCGCTTGAGCTTTCAATATTCTTGAAGATGTACTTAGTTCATGTTTTTGTTGCAATTGAGTAGATTTTTCTAACAATTGATTGAATATCACACGAGCTTGAGCAACATTTTCTCTTTGTAATTGGTTACGTTGATTGAGACCGTCGTATCCTAAAATTTCTATTGGAATCATATCTTTTGATGGCTTCTTCTCAATTGCAGCATCCCATTCCTCTTGAGGGATTGTATTTGGCTTACTGTATAGTATGGCCTCTGTTTCGTCGACCTTGTTATATACAAAAGACTTTAGTTTTGATTTGTTATTGCTAGGGTCCCATAATTCTTTACATTTTATTAGTTGTTCCTGGATTTGGTGTGGGTAGTTAGAGTTTTGGAACATTTGTTGTTGTTGTTGCAGAATCTGCTGCTGTTGTATTTGTTGTTGGGTTTGTTGAGGTTGGCTTAATTGCTGGTTATTCTGCGATTGTTCAGTCCAAGCAAAAGATGGTTGTGTGGATTTCAATGTATTTGAACCGAATAAAGAAGGTTGTTGTTGTTGTTGTTGAGCTGGCTGGGCTATAGTATTGCCAAAAAGACCATTACCAGCAGACTGCGTTCCAGTAGATTTTCCAAATAGGCCACCCGAGGCAGGAGCAGTTGTAGCATTTCCGAACAGACCACCAGTGGTTGTAGTAGGGTTCGTGTTTCCAAATAACCCACTAGTGGCAGGTTGGGCTTGTTGGGATGGTGTACCACCGAATAGACTCCCCGTTTGTTGTGGAGCAGCTGGTTTGCTAAAGAGTCCGCCAGGTGCAGCAGCACTGGTGTTTGCAGTGTTGCTATTCTGACCAAAGGAAAATCCGGCAGTAGTACCTGTATTTCCGGTAGTAGCAGTATTATTGGCAGTCTTACCAAAGCTAAACATACTTTATATTGTAATTGTTGTTATTGTTTTTGTGGGAGAGATGATCTGAAAACGGCGTTTTATCAAATCTTAGAATCACTCAATTGAAAAAGCTATAAAAGGTGCCACACAGGGATTCAAAAACTGAAAACTCAAATTATTCGATGCTCAATGGTATATATGTGTTAGCAAACTCCAATCGACACGTTTGTAACCCTCCAATGACCTTTAAACTCTGTTGTTTTTAATGAATTTTATATCTTGAAAGTTTTTTTACTGTGTGGACTTTTTGAAATTTGACGAAAACGATATTGTAAGAGACACCGTGCCCGATGACCTGCATTAAGACAAGGTATTTAGCTGGGAGATGCATGTGAATAATTGTTAATAATGGGTGGTTCTTTGCCACTCCTATTGTATTCTGAATGGTCTATAGGGTACATATGATATATATTGTAGTTTTGCTCTTTTATTTTCTGAGGTGGGAGCTAGAGGAGGGTCGTTAGTGCTTGACGTTTGTGTGCGGAGCCAATGAGATGTTAGGAACTGTCACACAGTGGTTGGAGTATGTTTATTCTTGGGAAGGTGCGTCTGTTAGCTGTTGTGTTTGTTTCATTATCAGCACAAGTTCAGTTGCCAAGTTCGTATAATTATCTGGGTCTGAGATGCACTTCTCTACTAAAATCTTCATCGAGATCTGGAACGTCTGTATAAGGGACTGGTAATCATTTCTTAGATGGCGGATATATGGCGAGTCCAGATCGTCGAGCTCACGTAGCATTGCGAACGTCTGCAGCACTAGCTTGTTCAGTTGTTTCATTAGCTCTAGAATTACTGGCTCGTCGAGTACGTCGCTCCCACAGAGATGGTGCAACGCATCACTCAATTCTTTTGATCTTGCCAGCGTCTTGTTCAACCTGATGTGGTTGACTAGTATCTGTTCAATCTCATTTACCTTGCTTAGATAGCTGGTGGTATCTGATATGACCTCCTTAGTTCTAGGTATATCCTTGGCGATCAGTAGTTCCAATTGGGAAATGAACTCGTACAAATTGGTCTTTGTCTTTTCCAATTCAGCCAAACTTTCGTTATTGTTAAGCTTGTCCCCATCGATCGCATATGTCAAACAAAACTTGGTGTAATCGGTATACTTGTTTATCAACTCAGCGGACAGGTTCTGGATGACATCTCTCGATAAATCGTCGACACTCCTAATCAATGAGTCGAGCTGGATGTATTGAAGATTGTTTTTCATCAGGAACTTATCAACATCAAATGACTCAATATCGTTCTTGTAAACCTCGATCTCATCAGAAAACAGGTCCCTATTTATCTCAGCAGCAATTGGCAATTCAAAATCCTCCATTATGTTTCACTATCGACCTTCTTTTTTTATTTCGAATCTCTACTCCTGCTTTACAAAGTGTTTCCTATTGTCTGATACGTAAGCACTTAGATCCATCCAAAATAAGCAATGTAAGTACGTAGCTCTCTGACAGTGGCTCTTGTGCAACTCAAGAAGCCTTCCTAACCCATTTAATACAACTCCAGGCGTTCATAATAACTGCTTGTTTCTCACAATCTGACTGTTCTTTGAAATTTCATTATGTGCATTAAGTTTCAAACTCATCATTTTAGAGACCCGAACCTGTAAATTTAGAACCTTTCATTATGAAACGCGTAAACTGGAACTAACTGACTGACCATTGTTGTAAGAGTTCAAAGGCATTTATGCTTCAATAGGTTACTTGAGTGCCACTATAGGTGGTTGGATAAATAATTTGCAAAGTTATTGCTTTTGAAACTGCTTAGAGACACAAAAATTGGTTAAGAAACACCACGTTGCTAAATAGACATGACACCAAAAATTGTGGTTAAAGATATCTTCGATTATGGTGGGAAGACATTGATTTCATTGGTCTCCGACAATGATACGGTAATTGTTGCCAATAAGAAAGGTATGGTCAAAGTTTTGAAAGCAGACAAGCCGGAACAGGAGCCAGAAGTCATCGAGATTGCGCAAGGTTTAACTTCGGTACATGGCGACACTAATGGCACTCTTATACTTACAAATATCGAAGGTAATGCTTTTAGGTACACTATACAAACAGGTAAAGAGCAGTTACTTACTAGATCTTCTTTGCCGTTGCATGATTCTGCTATTGTTCACTCAGGAAGAATAACGGTAATTGGTGGTGATGACTTAGAGTTGTCCTTAATAAATTTAGAGAATGCAGGGGACAGTTTCCAGAAGGAAACTTTTAAAGTCGACGAACAAGTGTCGCAGTTGTCATGCAACTCTAAGACAAACATATTAGCAGTTTCCTTCGTTAATGGAAAAGTGCAATTTTTCTCATTAAACACTGCAATCCCAAATAAAGTACATGAGTTATCGGATTATATTCCAGCGGTTACATATGATCTTACCTTTAAAGATCCCTTATTAGAAAATATATTAGGCAATGACAAAGATGAAGATACTGACGGATCAGATGATGAGGATGAGAAAATATCAGATTCTGAATTCTGTGATGACAATAGAATTTGTACTAGAACAGCATGGAGTCCAAGCGGTCTACTTTTTGCATTGCCTTGTAAGGATAAGACAATTAAGATGTTTAGCATCAAGAATTACGAGTTAGTGAAAACGCTTACCACACCTGATAATGTGTCAGTATACTTTATAGATTTACAATTCGATTGTCAATACGGTAACTACATCGCAGCCGCAGACCTTAACAATAAAATTTTTGTTTGGAAATGTGACACAGGTGAACTAATATACAGTAATGCATTTAAGAAACAACTAACTAATATTTCATGGAGACTGCAAGAAGATGGTACAAAGCTGCAATTGATCGCAGGCACTTGGTCAGGTTCGATTATCACAATCAAAGATCTCGCCAAAACCAGTGAAGAAGCTCAAACGGAGGGTGCAAAGAACTCAAATTTGTTTGTTAATTCTGATATTTCTGAGTCTGAAAATGAAACTGAAGAAAATCAAAAAGATGGTGCTAATATCGACGATTTAGATGATAAGGAAAATTTATTTACTCAAGAAGTAGACGAAGAAGAAAACACTAAACGTAAAGTCCCATATGATGATGAAGAAGACTTCATTGAGGATGACGACGGTGCCGGGTATGTCATTCCAAATAAAAGACATCATTTTTCATCTACTCATGGCGGAAATGCTACTCCAGTCGCATATTCTTCTGGTAGGCCAAAACCATTTCAATACACTACTATATCACCTGGTTCCACTCCATTTGGCTCTTTAGATAGAAGATATTTGACTATGAATACAGTCGGATACGTAGTGACGGTTCGTAATAATGAACAAAATAGTATTACAATCTCATTTTTTGACTTGAGTAGATTCACTGAAACTCATTTTGAGGATTTATTCGGTTATGATATTTGTTCGTTAAATGAAAATGCCACTCTATTTGCGCAATCTAAATCAGGTCAAATTCATTACCGTCCACATAGTGCCATGCATTCCAACTGGACTAAAGTATTGCCATTGCAGAGGGATGAAAAAATAACCAGTGTTGCAGCCACTAATAAAAGAGTATATATTGGTACTTCATTTGGTTACCTAAGAACGTTTAATATTTTCGGTGTTCCTTTAGCCGTCGAAAAAGTCACACCAATAGTTTCTTTAGTAGCTAATGAATTTAGAATATTTATTGTTCATTACTCACCTTTTAATGGAGTCTCGTACTCGCTGTACGAACAAGGGCCACAATCGTCAAAATACTTCCAAAGAGAAAGTCCCTTACCTATATTTGTGCCTCAATCTGGATTAGGCTCAAGTGGAAGAAGCAATGATTTGTTTACTTCATTTAATCCATTAGGTATAAAATCTATGTTCTTCAATATATATGGTGATCCTTGCATTTTTGGCTCAGATAATTTACTGATGGTTTTATCTAAATGGAGATCAACAATGGAGGCTAGATGGGTACCGTTGCTAGATGCAAATATAGAAATATGGAAGATGTCAGGAGGTAAAGAGACATCGGATGTTAGTGTCTGGCCTCTGGGTTTAACGTATGATGTTTTAAATTGTATATTAGTTAAAGGTAAAAACTTTTGGCCAGGTTTCCCATTACCTCTACCCTCGGAACTAGGTGTCAGAGTTCCAATATTAGTTAAGAGTAAAGTATTACAAGAAACCAAAAACAAGAAAAAACTTCAATCTGAAGCAGAGGTAGCAATGTCTGACGATGAAACCAAAGAAACTAATGAAGAATTAGAAATTCCTGTGAATATGGCAGCCGAAGAAGAATATATTCGTTCAAAAGTGTTATCATCGTTATTATCAGATACATTAGAGAATGATGGTGAACTATACGGTAACGAAAACGAAGTTCTCACTAGTCTTGTTGGTACTCAAGACAAATCTTTATTGAGATTATTTGCCGATGCATGTTCAGAACAAAACTCGGATAAAGCAATGTCGATTGTATTTGAATTAAAACAAGACAGAGCATTGAATGCGGCTGTTAAGATTTCAGAAAGAGCAGAGATGTTGGGGTTGGTAAGAAGAATCAATGCCATTAGGGAAGCTAAATTTGAAGAACAAATGAACAGCATTGAATAATCTAGTTGTGTTTTTTTCCAGCGAAACCCCCTAAACCAAAGAAAAAATTGTGTAACTATAAGGGAATGCAAATATTTATATATGTATATGTACGTATGCCAATAACAATAAACCATTCTCAAATTCAGTTGCTGACACCTTCTTGTCATCTGCTTAAATCATCATTAGACACTCAACTCGTGTCATGTGATCTTGTTTCCAACTGAAAAATTTCAAAATGCGATGAGCTCGAAATATTTTTTATTCAACTTTATTTAAGAACTAGTTAGTAGAATAGTAATAAAAACTAGTTTTATATATTTAGTTGGTCAAGGTTTCCCAGAGTATTGCTACAGAATAGGAATAACTTTACTCTATTTTAAATTGAAGAACAATCACCTAACGGTTTGGTAATGGAGAGAGCTGAATCTGCTAACAAGCGTAAGAGATCGAGAGAGGAGAGAACTCCACCTAATAAGAATGATGAGGATATCACGGACCCTTCTTCTGATGAGGGAAGTTCAATGGGTGAGGATGAGGCTGTAGATGGTTCAAATGACGAGGAGCTGAGATCGGATGAAGAATTTGAAGAAGAAAATCCAGCCGATAAACGTAGAAGATTGGCTAAACAATATTTGGAGAATTTGAAAACAGAAGCAAATGATATTGTCACGAAGTCAGTACAAGATGACACAAGTGATAAATACACACAAATTGACGATTATAATAACTTTAATGCAGAAGATTTAGACAGAGAGATTATTGCTACTAGATTAAAACAAGATGTCGCTGAACAACAAGGTCGTGTTTATAGATTCATTGCTGATAAATTGTTGATTTCTGAAGCTAAAACGTCATTTACCAGAGTAGGGGAAAATGGGTTGACTAGTTTAAGTTGTCACCAGCCAATTGCTAATAGATTTGAGCTTAATGATCGTATTGTTAACAATAAGAATGCTAATAAAATATTCGCGTATACTGTCAGTAAAGATCTACAATTAACTAAGTATGATATATCTGATTTTACACAAAGACCAAAAAAGTTAAATAATGTTAGAGGTGGTAAAAAATTTGTTCCCGAAAGTAATCTTGGTTTCGAAAATACCACTGAAGGTCATTATGATGAAATATTAACCGTTGCAGCCTCGTCTGATGGTAGATATGTGGTAACAGGTGGCAAAGATAAAAAACTAATTGTTTGGAGCACTGAATCATTAGCCCCAGTCAAAGTCATTCCAACAAAGTCCAATAAAGGTGAAGTAATGTCTATCATATTTAGAAAAGGTACCGATCAATTATACGCTGCATGTGCAGATTTTAAAGTTAGAACATACTCTATAAATCAATTTTCTCAACTAGAAACTTTATATGGTCATCATGATTTAGTAATTGATATTTCTGCTTTGAGTTTAGAAAGATGTGTTACCGTGGGTGCTCGTGATAGAACTGCTATGCTTTGGAAAATTCCTGATGAAACCAGACTAACATTCAGAGGTGGTGAAGATACTAATAAATTATTCAAAAAATGGATGAACCAAAATGCAACTGAAAAACAAGATGGTACCATAGAGTATCCGGATGAATCAGAAGCTCCAGTCTTTTATGGTGAGGGTAGTATTGACGTGGTATCTATGATTGATGACTCTCATTTCGTAACAGGCTCAGACAATGGTAACTTATGTCTATGGTCATTAGCAAAGAAAAAACCATTATTTATAGAAAGAGCTGCACATGGTATTCTTCCAATTCCAGACGATAAACAGGTCTCAGGTGAGGCTAGTGAAGAAATCAGAAAAGCACAAATGCAAAATAACAAAATAACAAAACCATATTGGATTACTTCGGTCCATGCCATTCCATATTCAAATATATTCATTTCTGGTTCTTGGAATGGATCTTTGAAAGTTTGGAAATTAAATGAAAACTTGAGAGAATTTTCATTACTTGGTGAATTGAATAATTGTAAAGGTGTAGTGACGAAAATACAAGCAGTAGAAAGTGGAAAGCATGGTAGAGAAACCTTCCGTATTCTAGCAACAGTTGCCAAGGAACACAAATTAGGTAGATGGATAGATCATGTTCCAGGAGCCAGAAACGGTATTTATTCCGCTACAGTTGAACAGACGTCATTTTAAAATCAAATGTAGAGAATACATTAAACTTAATCAGATGAAGTTAAAGATACACATGATTTTAATTATCGCATGCATATTAACCTAATAATATTTCTAAATGATAACTTATCGTCTGGTTATTGGTGGTATGCCAATAATCAAATGTTTATTAAAGAGGTTTACGTATAATATATAGATAATGTATATGTAAACCGTATAATAAGAAATCTATTATCCCGAATAATCCCACAGGGTATATATATAAAATCTAACATTATGTATCAAAATATTAAGACTAAAAGGACTATTTCTGCGAATGATATTTGCTTGGGCAGTTGCTTAGTTTTGACTTAAAAGTAATCAAGTTGAAGTTAAATTAAATCACTTGATATTGTTGCATGATGACTTTAGAATTAGTGATTAGCAACTTATCACTAAAAGATTAAGTATTGACGTAATGTTATCACTAAAGATAGATTACAGCCAGTAACGGTAATAGAATCCTGTAATTGTGACCATTTTATTGATAGAACAATAAATAACTCAATTAAGAAAAATGACATAGACAAGGCGTAGATTTTTTACGGCAGTTAAGTTATAGTTTATACCATTGTATACTGGTATTAAATTTGTGTATAGAAGAGAACGATGAAGATTATAAACTATAATTACATTAACATGAAAAGTAACGAATTATACACTACACCACTTGATACTAATAATGTGCATCAATTCTTAACTACTAATCTTGGTTCTGTGCTTTAAATAACGACATTGAACAAGTTTGATATATATAAATGGTGATGTTTCGATGAAGATGGTTAGGGTATTTTTCCTCGGGAGAGAAAATGTGCGACTCCATGGCCAAGCTGGTTAAGGCGTGCGACTGTTAATCGCAAGATCCTGAGTTCAATCCTCAGTGGGGTCGTTTTTTTTTGTTCTTCATAGTCATGACAGTGCCTTGTTCATTTATTAAACCAATCATCATATATGTGTTCAGATTGAAGAGTACTGTTAATATAACTGAATTGTGAATATGTATAATAATTATCGATTTTAAATAAGAGAATATATACAAGTATCTTAACATTTTGCGCTACTAATATATCTTTATAATGAAATCGATGAATGCAAAATGTTAAACTAATAATTAGCTATTACTTGATTTGTGAAATGTTTGAATATAATGTGAACTTGGTATATTCATTAGTTGTTTATAATGAAAATGTATGCAAAATGTGATGTGCTTGTTTATATAATTGTATGAAACTTATCCTTAAGTCTATTGGTTTAATGCAGTCACTTTTTCTGTTGTGACGTTATGGTCTATATTTGATGATAAATCTGAGTAATCTTCATTTGATGATTCTTGATTTGCTTCAGTATGATTATTTTGTGTATTATAAGTCGGCTTAGTTTTGTTAGCAGTTGCCTCTGCATCTTCTTCCGTGTCATCGTCGTCTGTCGAGATGCCATTGGCGGTTGTGTAATTATTATCGGTGTCGACACCCCATTGATAATAATCTCTTCTAATTTCAACGTAATCGTAAGCGAATTCACCAATTTGGTCTTCATCCATCCCGTTTCTCTCTGCCTGCTCATCTACTCTCAGTTGTAAACCTGGGATTTTATCGATGACAAAACAGATGATTGCAGTAACTACGGCACAATATCCCGAGACTGCTGCTATATATGCAATTTGAATGTACATTTGCTTGTAGTTGTGTGTTAACCAACCACCTCTGTGCCTAGTGACACCGTCCATGCCGATGACCCAGTCAGCAGCAAACAAAGCGTTGAATATCAACCCGACGACGCCGGCTATACCGTGTTCTGCCAATAAATCAAGGGCATCGTCGACTTTCAAGTAGTATTTAATCTTAGTTGCGAAATTACAGACGACACCCGCAACGATACCTTGTATGACGGAACCATAGAGAGTAATACAGCCTGAACTTGGAGTCGCAGCCACCAGGCCACAAATGATGCCTGAACAAAGACCCACAGTGGACCATTTCTGTTCCAACCTGAAATCGATTAGACACCAGGTCATCCCGCCCAACACAGCGCTAATATTTGTGTTCATGAATGCGTACACGGATCTTAAATTTGGTTCCAAGGATGTTGCTGCATTGAACAGGAGCCAACCAAACCACAAGATTGAAGTCCCCAGAGTGACCATTGAGACGTTATGCGGTCTGAAGTTGATCAACAGGTTTTCTCTACGCCTGCCTAAGAAGTATGAGTAGACAAACCCTGCGACTGCGCTGAGAATTTCCACTGGTCCACCGCCAGCCCAGTCCAGCACCCCCCATTGGTAGCACCAGCCACCTGGAGCCCAGACCCAATATGCAATTGGACAATAGACCACCGTGGCGAAAATGAATAGGAAGACCATATGCGGCAGCAGTCTACCTCGCTCAGCGGTGGCACCTGCGATAATGCTCAACGTCACGCATAAGAACATCATCTGGAATGAAGCAAATGCGATTTCAGGATATGTTGTATAAGTCTCTGGGTCGCCACCATAAACGTTTCTAAAACCGAATGAATCCAGGTTGCCAATGAACTTATTATCCTTTGCAGAGCTCGAGAAAGCTAACGAATAGCCCCAGAAATACCATTGTAGCATGCCAACGAGCGTGGCTGTAAGCACAGCCCAGATCAGTGATAAAGCAGACTTTCTTCTTGCTAAACCGGAATACAAGAACCCCAGACCAGGAACCATAAAGAACACTAGAGACGCGCCCAGTATAATGAACGCTACGGTGGCACCGTCATAAGTTTCCTTCCAAAGATAGCCATCGCCTCTTGTCATTGTTAAGTGAATAAGAATTAGCGAGTAAGCTTGGGAGTATGTATGACGTTATGAGTATAGAAGTGAGTATAGAAAATGAGTATGGAGAAGTAGTTGCTGCTATACACACACATATATATATAGATACAGAGACTTACAATTAAAATACAAAATACAAAAGATAGAAATATCGCAGCGTAGCAAGATAACAATAAGAACGCATCCACGTAAGTGCCAAAGGAATTGTCCAGTGTCTAACTCTGGTCGAGGAATGTCTTTTACTCTTTATATATGGCATTTTTCCAGCCATCACCCTTGATGAAGATACAGACCCTCCAGTTCTCTTGATCCATCAAATAAGATGGGAAAAAAGCCTTATCTGATAGTAAATAATAGATCAAATTACCGTCGGTGTAGATAAGATAAGATAAGATCCATCGAGCAAGTAAAGCCTCCATCTAGCTGGGTGTGAGGTGTCCAGGTAGGCCATATGTGGACCATCCTCCATTCTTACGAAAACCCATCGAGGGAATTTCGAAACAGCTAAGCTCTAGTAGTGAAAAAATTGCAGCATCTCTGGAATGTGTCTCGAGGCCTGAGCGCATACGAGTTCGAGCGTTTATTTTATTTTTGCAGACTGTGTTAGCGGTGGCAGGGCGATGGATCATTTGGCGATGAGCGCTCGGGGGCAGCCGGTGGGATGCGGAAGTACACTTCCGCATTGTGGTGGCCAATGCGGAAACAGGGCCGCGCGGTGTGTGGGTGTGGGTGTGTGTTGTTGCCGTGCGTGGTTGTGTTTACCCGGTGTTCACTTTTCTAGCGAGCCTCAAGGAATTTATTGTTTCCCTGATACTGTTAATATTTGGTGATATGTTGACGTACATTAATGTTTTTGATTTATTAATTAGTGAATTCTTTAATAGATAGGTTAGTTTGGAGTTTCTGAAAGGGATATAGGGTTGTCTATGTTTCATGCTATGAATGACATCTGCTAGACACGTTAATGATTTGTTAATGCTCGTGGTCTCTTTCAAGGTCTCTTGCGACGTAATTTGTTCTTGTTGTTGCAGTCTTTCAGATCCGGCAAGGTCGACCAGATTTAACCTACCGGTGCTGTGTTCTTGCGTGATTCGATTATGGCCTGTTATTTTCATCATGAACACGCTGTGTGAGCGGCTCGATGCATTGTTCATGTGTGTACTCTTGGTGTTTCGTGTGTTGTTTCCATTCCTTATTAATTGGCGGATTTGTGCACTCTTTGCTATCTCGTCGTCCTCATTGTGTGTTAATTTGATCGTGATCTTGTGTGTGTTTGTAACCTCTGTTGTTCCTTTCTTGTCGTCATGGCGGATCACATGCTGGTGCTTCGCCTCGGGGTTCAACAAATCGCGGATGGTCTCGTTGTATATCTCGATAAACTCAACCTCTAATTCATATTCCCATCCAAGCTTGTGCAGATTGCCAGCGAAGTGGACTATGTACTCGATCGTTTGCATTATTATTCCGTCTTTCTCATTCAACATGGTGTATGTCTTGCCAGACCCGGTTTGTCCGTAAGTGAATATGCATACATTGTATCCATCTAGGGAGCTTTGTACCAAATTCTTGATGTCGTCAAACACTTCATAATTGTCATCTTGCATGCCAAATATTTTATCAAAAGTGAATGCATGCAATTGTTTCAGATCGTTCACAATAATACGCTGTTGACCAGCGTTGGCATCGAACGGTTTGATAAAAATGTAGCCATCGCTGTTACTTGTCGCTGCTTCGTCTTTGATATAAGGTCGTAAGCGGCAGTAAACTCGGATATTCCCGCGGAGTTCTTGGATCTTGTTGTGGTTGATGCGTCGAAGACTCTCTTCCCTCTTAAATTCTTCGTCTAGTAACAAGGTTCGCTTCTTCCAATTCGTAATTTCTTGCAAAAGTTGCGGTTTCACCCCACTGAACTCTTCGATCAACGATTCTTTCTCTTGGATACTATACCTGATTTGCGAAATTGTTGACTCAATTTTATTACTTTCGTGTTGTAATGTCGATAATCTGTTCTCCAAAGACTTGGTTTGTTCTTTCATAGCTTTATGGGCTTTCTTTAACAGCGACAATCGTTTCAACAACTTGGATTTCTCCCCATTCAAATTCTCGGTTTCTTCCAAAGCAGATTTCCAGGATGCATGATATTCCTCTAGCCATTCACTTCTCTTCACAACCTCGTATGCATTGTAAGCTTCTTCAAATTGTTCATCGTAATTAAGTAACTTGATCTCATTATTGACCTTCTCAACTTCATCGAGGAGATTTTCTCTCGATTTCTTCATACTAAACATCTGGTTTTCATTTAAAGTTGCGATTTTAAGACTGTACTCTTTCATGATTTTATTGACTTTGGAATCATTTTCAATTCTCATTTGCTCTTTGTTGATTTCAAACCCTTCTCTCAATACTTTCAGTTTATTATCTTGTTCTTGCGAATAATTGGTATACTCGATGAACTGATTTCTGTACCTTCTGTTCTTCATTAATTTTTCTGTTTGTAATTTATCGAATTGTAACTTCAAAAAATTAAGCTTCTGAGCCTCCTCAAATAGTTCATCTTTCAGCAAATCAAACCCAAGTTTCTTGTCGTACAACTCCTGCTGTAAGTTATTTAATTCGGTGATTTTTTCCTTGTAACTCAAAGTAATGTGATTGCTAAGTTTATCTGAAACGTCATCATCTCTCTGTTTGAAGAATTTCGGAGAAGTTGACGTCAAAATTGGAGAAGGAATTTTACTCTTACTCACATGATTCCTTTCAGGAGTCCTCAATATTTCCATATTGCAAAAATAATAAACTAGCTGTATTATCGTTCACTTGTTTTTGCCTGATAACAGTTTCTGTCGAATTGTAATCATAACATATCGATAAGTAGCTTTTGAAGTAGATCTCTATTGTACCTTAACGTGGTTTGGATTATTAGACTCGCAAAATGGATTACGCTTATATAAAAAGAATCTGCGGCTTGCATTTATATGAGTATATGTTTTGTTTTATCATTTCAGGTTCAGTTTCATCTCAGTTTCATCTCAATTTGATCTTAAATTATGCGCGCTTAAAAAATGAACTGCTTAGATCTGATTTGAAAGGATTTATTAGAGAGGAACATTAGAAAGACTCAGATAGTATAATTGCTTGCATTCGTGACAATAATTATTCATGGTCGATAAAGATATGCATTGTGCCATGTCACGTCTGTTCAGATTACTTGTTGGAGTTGCTCATCTAAAAGCAATCAATTGACGAAAGTGTATATGCAATGGGTATATAGCCTCAAGTTATTTACATACAATGATGTGCAGCTAGCATGGTTTTTGCTCCTGTGAGGAGACCAATTGAGTATGTGCAGACATCCTCGGGTAGTGGATATAAAAAGTTCAGCAACAACTGGAAACAAAGCAGTAAAGGAGTCTCCTCTATAGTATGTTAATTGCTCCGACAGAATAAGCTAGGTTGGAAGGGTGATGAACTGAGAACTCATATTTCCCACACCTGCCAAATTGAATAAGATAGGGCGCCACTGTATCAATGCGAGAACATTCATACCTTATAACGTTAACCTGTCAGAATTATTGTAGTGTATGTGACAGAACTAAGTGTTTATGACACTTTGAGTCCAGAACCAATAGATCACTTACTAATGGAAAGAAGGTCCAGAACAATCTTCCAAGTGGTAGGTGAAAATTTCTCACTACAATGTAAATGGCTACATGATAAACACAGATGTACAATACAGCACTAAAGAGCCTAGGAGGATGAATGAACACGTACACATGTTCATTCAACTGTCAGATTAACTCATATATAAGGAGGGCATCTAACTCTATATAGAATAGTTTAATTACACTAATAAAAGATCAATCGATTATTTAACTATAAAGAAGATGGACTATACTAGAGCAACTGAAGTGGCTAATGACACTAACTTAGATGTTGGAACTAACCAACATAAGCTTGTTTCTCCACATAACCCTTATCTCCTCTGGAGGAACTCATCTGCTATAAACCTGCATATCCTTGATTCCCATGCATTCCTGATAGAAACATTAATGTAATCTCCCAAAACGACCCCAGCTACTTTCAAAATCATAAAAAGAGTTTACTGGCTTACATAGCTCACCAACGCATATCAATTTTCGGAATCTCACAAAATAATGGTCCCTTGGCCCAGTTGGTTAAGGCATCGTGCTAATAACGCGGGGATCAGCGGTTCGATCCCGCTAGGGACCATTTAATTTTTTTAAACACATGCCAGCGCGTTACCCGACCTTTTATTGCGGCCCAAACTCAAATTAAGAACCCTACTTAGACCAGAATATCCGGTTAACCGGACAGCCCCCACCTTAAACTTCCCTCTTCTCATTCCTTTTACAGTTTACCATATTGAAATGAATATTAAGTTTCATAATAGAGAAACAATAAGAAAAATTTTTATATACACTGTTAATGGTAAGATGGTAGATGAATTCTACTATATAAAGAGCTTAACTTGTTGTTTACTTTAGTTGAAGTATCTTTTGTATCTTGTATTATGTGTTTTTCAATTCAAATTTTATTTTTCTTTTTGGTTGTGTTTTAACACACCATGACCTTCCAAGTTTTTAAAAGGATATGATGAAGTTATTTGCATTTTTAATCGAACAATTCTTCTCAATATAATTGAGGTTTTAATGGAGATTGCGGTGCCTGTGCAGAAAATTATCTTGTTACATTCAATTGAATGAATCAGGACGCTATATTAGAAAATTCTGATCCTTTTTCCCACTTTATTCAGATATGTATATATGGATGGAACTTGGCGTGTTTTAAAGAAAGAGAGATAATATATTCAGAAGAATGTCTATCTTTAACTCTGCCAATGTCGCATTCGTCTTATGAAAACCGATAATACAGACTTGTTTGTGTTTCATGACATACGCGCTACACAATACCCTTCAGATAACAAGGTGGGCCCCATAGTCGGAGTACGACGAGTCTTGTAGATTGTATGCGTAATCGATTTTGATCACAATACTGAGGTCTTCATTCTCGTCATACTCTAAACTGATTTGCAAGAAACAACACAAAGATTGGGCCCGTATCTACGAATGGAAGGGAACAACAAATATATATATTTCGAGCACTAGAGTTTCCAGATACTATGTATAGATAATTTTGTCGGCTCAATTACTAGTGTTGGGTAACTCCATGCTTTAATGCATGTCTGTAGGAAGGACTCGAAACATAAACATGTATCTTAACTTCTTGAACAAAACTGCAATGTCTTCCTTTAATCAACATGCTTTTCCTCATGAAGGTGCTATAAACAACGGTTCTCACTAGACAAGATATAGCAATATTACCTATTAACCGAGCCGTCTCTCTCTTTCTCTCTCGACAGAGAGAGGCAAAGCATTCCATATCGGTACTGGAGTTCCAGTTTGAGGGTCTTTTCGAAATTCGGAAATTAAAAATCAGTTTTTAATTAAATGAAGAGATCGGGAATGTGAAAACTCACTGTCCATTTTCTCGAGGCCGCGGTTTACTGCTTTAGGTAATTGAGCTAATATTTACTTGTAGAAAAGCGACGTTTGGCGATAGTTTCGAAAGTGTAACGTCCATTTTCTTCATTTAAAATATCTGTATTAGGAAATTGTCAAGTTGAAGAAGATGGGTTCCAGGCTGTTATCAATATACTTCCCATGGATATTGATGGTAATGTTATTGTCAAAGTTAATGGTTCTTTCAATCTATGTAGTGATCGTAGTCTAAGGTAAGCTATATTGCATGCTGTGTTATTTGTACATTAGGTATCTAATGATCTTAAAACCTATCTTGCAATCCAGTCATTAGAGGAACAGAAAAGAAAAGTTATTCGAGTTTTAGAAAAGTGTATATAAGGACCATTTATTTTCAAACGAAGGATATATATTTTCTCCAGTTTGAAACCATCTTATATTTTAAACTTACTGTTCATTCTCTTATTTTTTTATTATTCTTATTATTAGATACTGTATAATTTAAAATACACCAACAGATATATTTTTCATACATTCATATTCGTGACAATGTGTGGTATCTTTACGGTTTATAAGCATGAGAATGCTGAAGCATTCAAGCCAAGAGCTCTACAATTATCCAAGAGAATCAGACATCGTGGTCCAGATTGGTCTGGTAACGTCGTCAAGAACAGCACTATCATGGCTCATGAAAGATTAGCTATTGTTGGTTTAGACTCCGGTGCTCAACCAATCACTTCTCAAGATGGTGACCATATTTTATGTGTCAATGGTGAAATTTACAACCACATTCAAATCAGAGAGCAATTCCCAGACTATCAATTCAAGACTTTAAGTGATTGCGAACCAATCATCCCATTATACATGAAATATGGTGCCGAAGCTCCAAAACATTTGGATGGTATGTTTGCTTGGACTCTATACGATGCCAAGCAAGACCGTATCATTGCCGCTAGAGATCCAATTGGTATTACCACTCTATATATGGGTAGATCTTCCAAGTCTCCAAAGACCGTCTACTTCGCTTCTGAATTGAAATGTTTAACTGATGATTGTGACAGCATTGTTGCTTTCCCACCAGGTCATGTTTACGATTCTGTTACCGACCAGATCACACGTTACTACACTCCGGATTGGATCGATGAAAACAGAATCGCCAACCAACCATTAGATTTAATGAAGATTAGACACAGTCTAGAAAAGGCTGTTAGAAAGAGATTAATGGCTGAAGTTCCATACGGTGTTCTATTATCCGGTGGTTTGGATTCTTCTTTAATCGCTTCTATCGCTGCAAGAGAAACTGAAAAGGCTATGAAGACTGCCAGCTCAGATTCTTTAAGCTCTTCTGTTAACCAATTAACCGGTATTGATGACAACGGTAACCTACGCTCCTCCGGTTGGTCCCGTCTACATTCCTTTGCCATCGGTTTACCAGGTGCTCCAGATTTAATTGCCGCTAAAAAGGTTGCTAAATTTATTGGTTCTGTTCATCACGAACATACTTTCACTTTACAGGAAGGTTTAGATGCTCTAGATGATGTCATTTACCATTTGGAAACTTATGATGTTACTACTATCAGAGCTTCGACTCCAATGTTTTTATTATCCAGAAAGATCAAGGCCCAAGGTGTCAAGATGGTCTTATCCGGTGAAGGTTCTGATGAAATCTTCGGTGGCTACTTATACTTTGCTCAAGCTCCATCAGCTGCTGAATTCCACACTGAATCCGTCAAGCGTGTTAAGAACTTACATTTATCTGATTGTTTAAGAGCCAACAAATCTACTATGGCATGGGGCCTAGAAGCTCGTGTTCCATTCTTAGACAGAGAATTCTTAGATTTATGCATGAACATCGACCCATCCGAAAAAATGATCAACCAAAAAGAAGGCCGTATCGAAAAGTACATCTTAAGAAAAGCCTTTGACACTACTGATGAACCAAATGAAAAGCCATATTTACCAGATGAAATTCTATGGAGACAAAAAGAACAATTCTCCGATGGTGTTGGTTACTCTTGGATTGATGGTTTAAAGGATACTGCTGAAAGAGTTATTTCCGATGAATTATTCGAAAACCCAAGAGAGCACTGGGGCTCCGACATCCCAACTACCAAAGAAGCTTACTGGTACAGATTAAAGTTTGATGCTTTATTCCCACAACCAACTGCCGCTTCTACTGTCATGAGATGGATTCCAAAGGCCGACTGGGGTTGTGCTGAAGATCCATCTGGTAGATACGCTAAAATTCACGAGCAACACATTGGTGCCAAATAATGAACCACATTTAAAATAATATCGTTACTTCTCATTTATTCATAATATAAATATTGAACAATATATAATTGCAATGTAACACTATGAACAATTTAAGGTAAAAAAAGCATCTATTTTTCTAATAATTTATTTGTTGATTTATAACTATTTATAAGATGAAAAGTCTATCTAAATCGAAGGGCAATGTGTCTTCTTTTGTGTATGGTGCTATGCAATTAATTCTTGAAAATACCTGAGCAAAGTTGTTTATTATTTGTTATTTACTGCTTGCGTCAGTGTAGTAGAAAAAATTAGCCGTCTCTTCTCTATTTATTATTACAGATACTTTTGAATGGAACTGCTCTCCGTAATGTGAATTGAATATATCATATCTCGTTATAGGTTTATTGTTTTTGGATTTTTTAGATTTGTCATGGTGAATTGATTTTAATGAAACTGCTCTTTTCAGAATCTCTTTTTTGGATCTTTTGGGCAGAGGATCCTCATCAATTACATATGAAGTCGGTTTACCTTGTTGGTTATTTATCTCTCGGGGCTTGTGGAACAAAGCTTTCATCTTACTAAACATTCTGATGACAGTTATATTTATTCCTAATTTCTATGTATTTATGGGTAAGTGTACTTTCAGGTTTATTTTGATGCCACACCATAAATTATAACTCGTCTTATTCAAGTTGTGAGCCTATATATATTTTTACAATTCAAATGGTCCCTTGATCCTCTGATAATCATGTTTTATGTTTACCAGAAACGATATATAAAATCATACTGGCTGAGCCTATGTAATTGGGAAACCAAAACATATTCAGGGAGATAGTTTGAAGCCACACAGGTTAAGCAAAGATTATCCAGCTTTTTAAATATCAGATCATCGTAAAGGGATCATACTGCAGAACTAAATATAGTACAAATTAAAGAATCACTCAATTGAATCGTATCGGTAGGGACAAAAGTATATCGTTAAGAGTCTCCATTTCGTAAAAATCATCTTAACGAAATTGAACAATGCTTTAAAATGAATTCATTGCATCTCGTAAAAGGATCTAAAAGTGTTTTAACGATTTGTTTTTCTTTGAAACTTATTTTACGAGGCTTACAATTCTCGGTTTAGGAGATTGGCCAAAGCTCATTCTTTGGAAAACTAAATATATAATTATTTATTTAATCTATTTTAACACCTTTAAGACTCTTCTTTGAATGTGTTTTTTGGTAGATATTAGTTGCTGGAAGTCTTAAGGACAAGAACACTCAAGCACGATAGATTTATATGAGAGAGTTTACAGTTGTCTGTCTTTTGATTACTATATTAGCAAAGATCGTTTTATTTTGATTGCTGTAATGAGGTGAGCGGCTAGTTTTTATTCTTCTAAAATTTAGTTATTTTGCTATAAGATCAAGAATAGTTGTAGCTTTTTAATCAGCAAGTGTGTTAGATACATAGTATATTAATACATGCATGGATTTAAATTTGGTTCATTGAATATGCGTCGTCTTCGGAGCGTCACTATGTTACAATTCTCATAAGGAGACGTCCAATCAATGAATAAGAGGACAATGGACAAAAATAGATAACAAATACTTAATAGTTAAACTAGACACGTGAAAACTAACATATTGCGTTTTCTTACGTTTCTGGAAGGACTTGATGCAGACTGTAAAAAGGGTTTTAAGTGCAAGAATTGTTGTTCAGATATTCTCATCAGGTAATTCATTAAGATTCCATTGTTTAATCTAAATGTTGGACACATTTTTTCACCATTTATTTAACTCCTAAAGAGTTTTAATAACAATCAACATTATAATGAAAGCGAATCTTACAATACCATTGATTATCTTTTATGTTGCATATTGTTAATATTTCAAGTGTATCTATCTATTCGTATTTTTGCTTTTAAGGTGTTCGAAGAAAAGCGTGTAGGTCGATGCGGAATTCCTGGAAAAAATGATGCAGTGAACCACACAATACACAGACAAGTGAACAGCTTAAGTGTTGTAACGAAACAAGAAGAGAAGCAAGAGGAGTTTGTTGATTATAAAAAAATGTCTAATTCCGCCGTAATTAATTTATTCGATATTTTTTAAACAAGAATTTTAAAGTGTCCTAAGTTTATCAACAAACGTTATCAATGTCCATCCCCACAGAAGGTGAGTAAGTACTACCAATAGAGATTATAATTTCACTTGATATTATTGTGTTTGTATAAGCAACAATATATACTTTTGTTTTGACAGTTGAAGAGAAGAAGTTATTAATTTCCTAACATTGCCTTAATCTCGCAGATTGATACAAAAATAAATACTATAAAGAGTAGTTAAAGTTTTCACAAAGAAACAAATATTAATAGGTCAACAAAGTAAATGAGATATAGAAAGCTTCAAAAATACAATTAACGCATTTTTTATTAACAATACTTTAAAGAACTAAAAAATAATGCCTTCAAGGAAAAAAGAAAGGAGAGTAAGTTCTTCATTTTCTGAAGCTCTATCTGTCTCTCTAGGTTTACAAGAACAAGGTAACTTAAGGTCTACTGAAAGGGCTAATGTTAAGAGGAATGCAATATTTGATGAGTTTCCACTCGAGTCAACTAATTCATTGACACTGCCTGACAGCATGTCAATGAAAAATAATACAGTCAATATTAATGATAAACTGGTACCCGACAATTCAAAAAATAGAACCTTTTATAATGATTCCATATATCCTCCCGAAAATAAGACTAGTATGAAGTCAATAACTGTTGCAGATATTTTACATAGACAAACAGCTGAATTATCAAAAACCTTTTATGATTCAAACTTCACGGATAAAGATGTGAAAGATTATATAGATATTATCGACAATGATGTGGCAACATCTAACGAGAGCGATAGCAATTCAACGCCAGAACCTTATTTGGGAGATGAATACGATCAACACAGATTGGCCATTAGGACCCAAAAATCGCCAAATATAGCAGATGATGAACAAAGCAGACTACTGACTCCTTCGTCTTCTATAATTGGAGCTGAACTAGACTTGGAAGCACATTATGATGAATTTGAACCGGTTCGAATGGATGCTAGTAGTATTAATCGACAGAATGAATCCAAGTTAATAGATTTTTCACAAATATTGCATTATTTTCCAGCAGCAGTGCTAGGATTATTACTTAATATTCTAGACGCATTATCATACGGTATGATTATATTTCCAATAACAGAACCAATATTTGCTAATATGGGTACTGCAGGTATATCTATGTTTTATATATCATCCATCATTTGCCAATATATTTTATCAGGTGGGTTTTCCAGCTTTCCAACTGGGATTGGCAGTGAAATGATAGAAATTACTCCATTCTATCACACAATGGCATTGGCAATAAAAAATTCGCTTGATGTTCAGGAGGAAATTATAAGCACAACTATCTTCTGTTATGTCATTAGTTCATTGGTTACTGGTTTAGTGTTTTACTCGTTAGGTAAATTGAAATTGGGGAAAATAGTAGCCTTTTTCCCTCGTCATATTTTAATAGGATGCATCGGCGGTGTTGGTTATTTTCTAGTGGTAACTGGTCTAGAAGTTACTACACGAGTAGCCAAAGTTGAGTATTCATGGGAATTTTTATCTTATTTATTGTCCGATTTCAATATAATCGGTAAATGGTTAACTCCAATACTCCTGACAACTATTTTAATATTTACTCAGCATCATTTTCAAAATTCATTGGTACTTCCCTCATTTTACATAATTACAATAATCCTATTCCATTTCATTGTCGCCTTAGTACCGATGTTGTCATTAAATAAATTGAGAGATTCTGGGTGGATCTTTCCTCTTACCAACTCTAACGACAAGTGGTTTGATCATTACAAATATTTTAATGTTTATAATGTGTCTTGGGTATTAATATTAAAACAAATGCCTACAATGTTAGCATTGACATTTTTTGGTATTCTGCATGTTCCAATCAATGTCCCTGCATTGGCTATGTCATTAAATATTGATAAGTTTGATGTTGATAGAGAATTTATTGCACATGGTTATTCTAACTTTCTTAGTGGTTTATTTGGTTCGGTCCAAAATTATTTGGTTTATACAAACAGTGTGCTATTTATTCGTGCGGGTGCAGATTCACCTATTGCTGGATATTTACTGATTGTGTTAACTGCTATCGTAATGTTGATAGGTCCTGTAATTATTTCTTTCATCCCCATTTGCATAGTAGGTTCATTAATATTTTTATTAGGATATGAACTACTTATTGAAGCTCTACTAGATACGGTAGGCAAAGTTACTTTTTTTGAATATACAACAATCATTATTATTGTTTTCACTATGGGAATTTATGATTTTGTTTTAGGTATCATTGTCGGTATATTGTTGGCATGCATTAAATTTATGGTCGATGGAACTAAACTTCAAACAATAAATACCGAATATGATGGAACAATTGCTAAAAGTACTGTATACCGTGACTTTATTCAATCAAAATTTTTGGACGGAATTGGCGAGCAAATATATCTCATTAAATTACAAAATGTTTTATTTTTTGGTACAATAATCTCGATAGAAGAAAAAATTGACACTCTCTTACAATTGAGTGACAGTGATTCCTCTAAACATCGAATAAGGTATTTGATACTAGATTTTAAAAACATTAACGATGATAATATCGATTATTCTGCTGCTGAAGGTTTTAATAGAATAAAAAGGTTCACCCATGGAAGACACATAAAACTGATCATATCATCTATAACTCATACTGATAAAATATATAAAGCTTTCAATAAAATTGGACTATTACAGGATATTGAATTATTTTCAGATCTTAATAATGGTTTGGAGTGGTGTGAAAATAAGTACCTTGAAAAGTATAGAGAACTTCACGAAAAAGCCAAAAAGAGACTGCATTCTAGAATGAGTATTCTTCAGGATAAAAATATTAGTTCACGTCAAATAAATTCAACCTCTTCCGATGGAAACGAATACCAATCAAGCCAAAGATTGATGTCACTGCCTTTGAATACTCCTCGTAACCATCAACTTTTGTCTGTTGCTAGAAATGTTTTTAAAAATGAAACTCAGGCAGTTAGCAGGTTCAAAAATTTAGATAATGGTGAAGATGCATTCACACAGCTATTATTACAATCAATAAGAAGATTTAGACCTGATGTATTTTCTGAATCTAAAGATATTAGAGCCCAAGAGATCAAGTTTTGGACACAGTTGGCACCATATTTTAACAAGATTTTTGTTGAGACGAACTCCACTTTTCTAAATGAAAACAACTTCTTTTTCTTACTAGATTCAGGTGTAATAAAAGTTACTCATGATTTGGCACCGGGAAAGCTGTCAGAAACTATGCTGAGCAGAACTAGTTATGGTATTTTATCCAGTAAAAATAATAGAACGTACAAAACCCACAAAGTAACTTTTATTCCTGAAACTAAATCTGTGATTTGGTTAATTGATAGTGAGGGTTTGAAAAAAATGGAAAAAGAAAATTTAAAGTTATACTCTGAATTGACTTTATTAATAATGTCCATTTCAGATTACAGATTCAAAGCTCTGCTTGGCTATACATTGGTTAATGCATAAAATAATGATTCAATAAAACGCATATCTATTTTAGCTTTAAAACGAAAGTCTATATACCCTTGCGTAACTGTCTGAATTTATTAAAAAAGAATAGCATATTTAGCATATAATTCCATTGAATTTAAATATTTATTAGAAGTTTTATTTCTTATAATTTATAATCCATGTACATTCTACTCATATTTGTGTGCATTATTAACCTAAAAGTAATTATCTACAACATGACAGGAATTTTTTATTACAAATGCATGAGGAACTTGATCAGTGATAGAATAACTATAATAATCACTATTTACTGAATTCCTATAGAGTTCAATTAATTCAGAACGAGTTTGATTCGAAACCCAATGATCTGATTCTGCGAATAATGTCCATAGCTCTATTTGATTTACATTGCACATTTTTACCAATTCTCTTTGGAACTCCCAGTCATGTCTAATTATTTGCATTTCATACTTTGCTAGACCTAAAGATTGTTCCACAAAATTTGAATCTTTAAGGAAAGTGTATGTAGCATGTGCTGCTTTGTTTTCATTATTTAACTCCATGAAAAATGATATTATAAATTTAACTAAAGTTATAGGTAAAAAACCTCCAAATATCTTTTCAGAAACCCAACCAGCCAGTTGAGGCAAATTGGGAATCCAATTTAATATAGTAGATATTTGAGTACCCTTTTCAGAAAGATGTATGTCGATTACTGTAGGCATAAGTAATCCAATTTTCTTAACTTTTCCTTCCAACTTATTTGACATGACAACTTTTTGAGCCATAAAAGCTCCAACAGAGTGACCCATCACGATCAACTCCCTACCATATGCAGCGAATTTGTTTATTATCTCAATCTTATGATGAATTTGCTCATCTAATGTGTATACCGAACACTCGTTCTCTTTTAGATTAGAATTCCCACTACTCATACCAGCATGTGAAATGCCCAGTATATCCCATTCTGGGTTCTTTACGTGCAATAACTTTAAAAATTCTTCGTAGTATTCTAGTAAACCTGGATTACCTGGTATCCATACAAACAATGGTGATAATTTATCAGTTTTTGTTAGATCAACACTTAGCTCATCTGCAACGTAGGTTCCTTTAATAGATAAGATTGAAGTCGGAAACTTCGAATCTTTAAAAACAGTAATAGTCATGATTATTAACTACACAGTTTAAATGACAAAGTTTATCATCTGTTCATTTGTATACGCATGAAGAAGCAAAACTCTTAATTGCTTTCTTTTTTGTTTAATATGGGTTTCTTAACATTTCTGATAAATTTTATATTTGTTATCTCACCTCATCTCATCGCGTACTTAACAATTGAAATTCAGTCACTATCAAGAAGAGAAAGAACCTATAAAAGATAAAGTTTTTATTAAAAGTCATTCTAATTGATACTACACCTTCAAGAAAGTCAGTGAACTCTAACAAATTATAATTTTATGAACAAATTATTATATTCAAGTTGTAATTATGTTTAAGCTTTTGTTATTTTATAATTCTAAGTACTCTACACTATATGCCGTCAATGCTTTTATTTCTGGGACTGTTGCACCCGAAGTTTGATAGTGATTGTTACGTTTACCTAATGTACCATCAATCAAATGCCATAGCTTGTTGCTTTTTTCGATCATTTCCACTTGTTTATCAATGTACTCAGATAATTGAGTCAACAATGGTCCTTCAATAGAAAATAGACCACTAGCATCTAATACAAGCGATAATAAAACGAATAATTGTTCATTGTGTTTCTTTTCTTCTTCATTGTTTGGATCAATTACGAAATCAATAAAATTTTGAATATCGATTTTGTTTAAGTTCTTCAGTTCTAATTTAATAGAATCCTTTGTATAATCTTGAAGAATCCTTAAAGATATGTCAACAGATAGTTCGCCATTTGTTATAGAGAATAATTCGGTTAGTAGTTCATCTATTGGTAAGTTGGGACACGTAACGACTGCTTGTTTAAATAATCTTGGATGTTCTCTTAGCTTTAGCAAAAGATTTTTGGTTTGATGGATAGGGAATAAAGGATGTGTTAATAAGAACGTCAAAGCACTTGGATATTCCTTTTGGAAGTTCTTGAAAATTAAATCTATAACGTCTGATAAGAACGTTACATCAAAGATAAATCTTTCATTATCTGTGTAGTAATTTTGTTGAATATATAAGTCTCCAAAGAAGATATCATCAAATTTTTTAATATCATTTTCGGTGCTTGATAATTTTTTTAAAATAGCTTCATATTTGAAATCATGCCTTTTCACTAAATTGGCATCATCTGTAAACAAAGGTTGTAGTATATTTGACTTAAATGACTTCGAAACATCGAAACTGTTACCTAATGAGTCTTTTAAAGTACCAGTACCCACATTGGCATTGATAATTTCTAATGCGGTAATTGGGCTTGGACCATTCTTCACTGAGACACCAATTGCAATCGTTTTGTGATTATTAGATGCGTCATTTGTTTCAATTACAACAGATTTCAATAGTTGGAACATTTTCACATGACCTAGAACACGCTCCGCTAAAGTAGCTCTGTGGACCAAATCCAGAATAAAGATCTTGTTATCGACTGTCAATAAAATTCTGTTGTTGGAGACTGGTTTGAACGAGATGGCTTGAGATTTCTTTAAATCAATCTGAGGCAATGTAATAGTATCGACCAATTGACATTGTGGTAAGGAATACACAAACATTTGATTTTTGTACAGTCTATAAAGTTTACCAAATTGGTATGATATTTTGGAATCCTTGCATTGTATGTCTTCTAAAATTGTGGATGATAATTCCTTGATGGATGTCTTGTCTTGTCCAAAGAGTTCATATAATTTATAACTTAACTTATTCCCTTCTATTGTTGATAAGATGATGGCAAACGATTTTTTATTTTCTACAAAGTGTTCTGAAAAATAAATGTTATCATAAGAGGTGTTAACAGAGTTCAATAGTTTTAATTTGAAGTCGAAAATTTGAATGAAGCCATTTCCCAAAGTCACAACGATTGTCTTATCCTCTTTATTAATTTTAATTCCTACAACACTAGCATCGCATTTAACTGTGTATGTCTCTAAAGCATCACTTTGAGTGGTGCTGAACTTATCAGGATCAACAGTCTTAATCGCTACATGTAAAGTATTTTTCTTGTTCACTGCTAAATTATACACCCAGATTTCAAACAACTCCTCAGTGTCGGCATCCTTGTATTGAGCAACATTACAAGCAGTGACATTGTTTGTTGATGGAATGGGCACAGTTTGGGAAACATTTGGAGTTGGATTAATCACATATTGTGACACAGCACAACCGGAGACACCAATAGTAATCTTATTGGAGTCCAAAGTAAAATCATCTGCAACTTGCAACAACTTGGATTGAACATTGTAATCACTCAATACAGCTATCTTTGGGAGAATCGCTAATCTAAATGGTTGGGACAGGGATGGCATTGCGGATAGTTCTTTATATTTTACTCCTTCTCTATATTACAACTCTGAAAACAAAAAAACCAAACACTTTGCAGAAGCACCGTTCAATGAACTAACCTTCAACTTAACAACACATGTAAACCTTTGATAAACCATTTACATCGAACAAACTTAAAACATCTAATATGCATCTCATCTCATCACTTTGCTTCAAAATTTGCCATGCCCAAAATTTTTCAGTCTCTGCCGTGGAACGTGACCGCTGAACCGAGGACGTCAAACAAGATAAAGTGTCACATACTCAAATATCATTATAAAGATGGATGAAGATGGCTCTTTCTGTCTATTGGAGTGGCTGCTTCCCAACAATGGACATGTGCACCACGTAGTTTACTGATGATAGTTCAATAGTTCCGACTACTTTCTTTTCTGAAAACACCCTCTTATTTGGAGGCTCAACGAATGGATCCATTCATCTCTGCTCTACAGATTGTCCACTTGTCCCGGTATGAGTTAATAAACAACCATTAAATCTGAAGTAGACACCTATAGCGTGTGACAGCTCTCACAACTATCTGCTTTGTTTAATGTTCTTCGTGGTGTTTGGAAATATTTTATTTTATTCTTCTATAATATGTGCATGTATCTTATTAGCAGTGATGCTTTCTGACATTTCGAAAAGTGAAAAGCTCATCACCAAAATTCGATAAAAATTTTATAAAAGAAAGGGATGGCCCCAAGTTTGATATGGGTGATATGTTTCCCTTTGTACTCATATGTTGGGTGCATTTTAGGGCAGCTGACTTGAGCCTGACTGAAAGAGAAGTTTTTGAGCAACTATGGATATGGTTTCATTGATCGATGAGTTCAAGGTGTTGAAGAAGCAAGCACTTGATAGTCTGATAGAGGATAGGAAGTTCTTGGAGGCAGATGAGAAGGAGAGGAAAAGTGTGCTGAAACCTAAAGTTTACTCCATAAATATGGACGATGACGGTGATGGGGATGCTGGTGACGACTTGCTAACAAACAACTCGGAGAGAGCTCTACTCACGTACACAATTCGGGATTACGAAGAATGGGAAGAATCATTGAAAAGAAAGCATAAGAATGTCACGAATACCAGTACATCTTCTAGTTCGCAGCAACAAACAGCTAAATTCACATATGATAAAGAAATTCACAGGATGAAGAAACGTCAAGGTAAATTTGCAACAGATGAAGAAATCACTAGAGGAAGCGCAATGAAAGAAGTCCTGGACGATGGCAAACTATTAATAAAGGATGATAAACATCTAGTTAATGGATTCATTAGCGATATAAATAAAGTCTCGAATGATAGATATATAAAGAGAATGAAATTGAATGCTGTCAATAATGACGCTACTGGTAGTAAAGTTTCACATGATAAAGGTAAAACAAGTTATAATAATGCAAAGAATAAAGATTTTAACGATAAATTAGAAGGGTAAACGTCAAGATATAGCGATGGTAATGACTAAATTTAAAGTAATTTTAAATACAGAAATAAAGCTATAATTATATTCTTAGTTTATATTTCAATTACAAATTCATAAAATAAATATTGATTAGACATTATTGGTGCTTATTGTTCATTATTCTGATTATAGAGAAGGATAAGGAATGCATCTCAAAAACACTAGTGTAAATATAATGATTCTCCATCATAATGAATCTAATTGCCAACTGATACAACTTCTTCTTCTTCTACATATTCGAATATCGAGTTATCATCTCTAGAGCCGACTGGATGTGTCTCCAGTTTAGATTGAGCTTCCTCAGCGGCCCTCTATTTTTCTTGATACTTCTTTTGAATCTCAGCCATCTCTTCATTATGTTTTTCTTGTAATTCGGTTAGTTTCTTTTGTAGTAATTCATCTTGCTCTCGCTTCATCTTTTCATTCTTCATTTTTATTTCATTTTCATGTGCAATCCTTTCTTCTTCTAATTTCTTTGTTAAAATAGATAGTTGATTGTTTTCTGAGATAGTTTCATTCTTGATAATGGCTAATTTATCAAACTTTGCAGCAATTTGCTCGTCTATTTCATTCAGTCTTGGCAGGTAATCCTTTTCAACATTAAGTTTTTGTAAGACATCTTTATTCAGTTTATCCTTTTCCTCGTGGTCTTTAATTTCATTCTCCAGATTTAACTTCTTTACTTGTAACACTTCAATGTCTTTTTGAATCCTCATGTTATTTTCATTGATAGCTTCAATTTTGGCAATCTTTTCATCTAATAATGTTGTTAGGTTCTCTAAGTTACCATTCCAAATATTGTATTCATTAGTAATCGCTTCCTTCTCATTATTCAATTTTTCAATCTCATTCTTGACATCTAATTGCTTAGCTAATAAATCCTCTTTGGCATTTATTTTCTGCAATTTCATCAATTCGGTCTCCTTAATAACTTTACCTTTATCAACATTGTACTTACTCTGAACGTCTAAGACATTTTTAACAAGCTGATATTCCATAATTTCAATTTTTTGCTGTTTTTTCATATTAGAAATTTTCTTTTTCTCTTCTATATCATCCAGCTGCTTTTGTAATTCAACTAATTTATCTTCATATTCTTGTTTTTTAGTATTATATTTCTCGTCTTCTGCAGCATTGAAGTTCTTTAACCATTCACTGTGAAGCTTTTGCTCGTAGTTCATTTGGTCATATACTGCCTTGGACACAATGTTATATTCATTTGTTCTCACTAGATATTCTGGATTTTCTGGACTAGCAACAGCATGAGTTTCTGGAACTGCCACACCAAGGGTCATGTTTGATGCACCGGCTTTCGCAGTTTTATTGGAACCCTTAGCTCCCGAAATTAGACTCTTGATGGAAAAGGTTGCATTGGTCTTTGGTGCACTTAATAAATCTGTGCAAATTGGTGGAATTCTAACCATCGGAACAATGGATGGATCTATTGGACCGACAGCATCTTGCTCAGTATCTTCCTCTTCTTCCTCTTCATCCAAACTTTCTCCTTTAGACTCATGTTGGGAAGCTTCTGTATCGACGACATTGCTCTGCTCTTCTAGAATTTCTGCATTTTTGGAAACATTTTCATTCTGTGAATCCAATTCACCTATAATGCTTTCTATTTTCTCGCTTATATTCTCTTCTGCATTGTTATCTTCTTCTTCCTCTACATATTTTTCTTCCTCTACGGATTCATCTCCGTCTTCATCTTCCCCTTCGTCTCCATCATCATCATCCTCTTCACTTTCCTCCTCTTCATCACTTGACGAGCTTTCTTCAAGAACTAACTCGTTCTTATCCTCATCCAAGACTAGCACTCTCGAAGACTTCTGCAATTCGTGCAATTTATGTTCTTTTATTTGTAATTCCATTAGCAATTGTGCTTGTCTTTTTTCGTTGTCGAGCAAGTATTTAGGGAATTGAATATCTTTGGCTCTCTTGTCATTCTTTGCGAGAGATGAATATCCCATTTCTCCAGGGACCATCTTATTAAAATTTGATGTTGCACTTGTGGTAGGAAACTTTTTTTCCTTCAAAGATTTAGCATAGTTGCTCCTTACAGTGTCTTGTGGATTTCTGAAAGGTGAAATATATTCAGTATTCTCACTTTTCCTAGAAATATGACGAGTTAAAAAAGTTTGTTGTGGTTCCTGTCCAGGATGGTCCTCTAAAACAGTGAATGTGTCTTTTCTCTTTGACATATTGGATGGATAATTATCTTTGTTGAATAGTCAATCTAATTACGGCACACTTTGATAACAGTTTCAAAATACAAAATGTCTTGGCTTTTGTTTGACACAATTGTTGGAAATTCTGCGAATTGGAACCAAGAACTAGCTATACCTTGTTAAAAACCAATGTTAATTCCAATATATATTCTAGCGTCAAAATCGTTATTAAATTAACCTGAATTCAAATGAAGTGTATATATATGTCCAATTCAATGTAATTAATCTTACTGTTTATCTTTTATTCCCAATGTTATACTTAATTTATACTGCAGCCAGAAAAACAGAAGGTTTACATATTTCTTTTTAGAAAAAGTGAAGTGCATCTGCCCCCCTCACTTGTTCCCCTCTCCCATTAACATTTGCATATTGGTGAATTTTCTTTTTTTCACCCCTTCTTAACATTTACGATTTTTATTATTACTACTGCATTTTTGAATTATGCTTTGAAAAAAGCATGAGCTGAGGTTGTGAATAGAAGAATATAAGCGTCAGAAAGTAATCTGACGAAGCAGCGACGTCGGAGGTTCTAAGTAATTTTCAATGGGGAATTTTGTGTTCACCATTAGTATAAATCGACGGTAAGTTCCATCATTTCTATTGAATTACACAACTTCGAAACCCCATTCGTCATACGATATTTTTTTCTTAATTCTCACTGGATAGTCTTCCTCTGCGCAGCAGCAGGTGCCAAATATAAGTAACAAAATGGCTTGTCACCTCACTACATTTTTCTTTGGTTCCGATGAACACAACATCGACACCTCGTCCCCTTTCTGAGGTCAAACTGCATACATCCCCTACCCACCCTCAACCTCGCCCAGCCCAATCTTGTAAGAGACACAGAAACTGCGTCGACTTCCCTTAACACCAGCCTGAGAGGCGGGTAAAACCAACAGTTTGCCTTCGACTAACTGGGTATCGTAATATATTTATCAAACCCAACCCATAACAGTAATCACAAACGCATAACGACAACCTACACTTGCTCTATTCAACGCTTGTTACGCAATGCACATCGCAACCCCCATCTCATTACATCCGTAGACCCAGTTCAACAAGCCATCGCACACACGCGTGGACCATCACTGCCCTGATAACCCAATCCACCACAACTTAAGTGCAAGACACAGCTTCTAAAGTGGCAAAAAAGATACACAAATCTTATCCCCCATTTTCCTTCTTACTTATATACTTTTCAATAGAAACGGAATAAGAATTAGCCGCCGATGTTGTTCTCTCATACTATGGCGGTAGCCACCGGGTAACAGTACCACGGTTGGGGGAATCTGCAGTGGACTGTCACCCACTAGGGATTAGCATCAGTGATTTAGAGAAGCAGAGTGTATATAAGAGTCGATAGAGGTTGGTTCATCCAGCTGAGTTGACCACTATAGGTTGGCATATGAGGTCCAGGACCAAGAGAGAGAGAGAGAGAGAGAGAGAGAGAGAGAGTCCTTGTTTTCCCTGGAACGATTGCCTGTTTAATTTACGTGAGAGGGCCATCATCACTGGCAAATATATAAGTATTATATAGAGTTTTAGAAGTTAAAGATGTCGTTGAAGAGGTTGTTGAAAGAGAAGAGACTGATTGAGAAGGAGTTGAGTGGGTATTCTGAAAGTATCGAGTTGTTAGAACCTGTTGCTTTCGAGAATTTTCTGAAATGGAGGGCGGTATTGAAAGGTCCTGTGAATACTCCTTATCACAAACATTCGTTCAAGTTATTGATCGAGTTACCATCAGAGTATCCTCTAGTGCCTCCTGCCATCACGTTTGAGCCTTATTCAATGCCGCATTGCAATGTGGAGTTTAGTACGGGCAAAATATGTCTGAATATCTTGGAACATGAACATTGGTCCCCGGTTTGGAACCTTATGTATGTGATGGTTGCATTGTACCAATTACTACAAGAACCAGTTGTCGACAGTCCATTGAATATTGACTTGGCTAATATATTGAGAGCCGGTGACACAAGTGCATACCACGGTCTGATTAACTATTATCTTCAAGAAGATACGGCAACACACTAATTCAAATCCACCATAGTTTCTGCGAAATTGAAACCATAATGCACTGGTGATCAACAGACTATAAAATGACGACATGCACTTCACAGTTTCAGAAGAGTTTCCCACAAGACTGCCCCTCACAGTTTGCGAGAGCCAGAAATCCTGGTCACTACTGCAGGGGGGCGGATGGAGGAATTGGAAGAAGAAGAGCTTTCTAAAAGCTCTATCCTAACTGTTCACAGAATTGGTAGCCACTAAGCAAGTGACACAATATGTATCAGTTGCTTTTATAATGGTCCTTGAGCTTGTCAATGTGGACTGGTGATGGTTCAACATGCGCTGTTACGCAGATGTTTGTGACCAACCGGGTAACGCGCTTCGTTGTTTTGGCGTTTTATGTTTCTCACTACATCCTCACTCACTCGGTTAGTGAGCTCCTTTATCTTCCAAGAACATTGCAACAACATGAGAGCAGACAACATTTGAGAGAGAGCGAATAAAATCTGAATTTTGAGAAACAGAAGAGAGAGACATTAGCGTTGATGACAATTTGTCAATAAACAGTGAATCGATATACGAAAGCCCAAAATAGAAGTTGGAACTCGTAAATTGCTAAGTTATTATATTATAATTCAAGTCGATTATTATTATAATAATCATTACTATTTTAAAGAGATTTCTATTGGCAATATTTTTTTGTAATTAGAGTTTTACTATTGCTTTGAGACGAGTAGTAGGTAAGCAACCATCTTTCATCATGTCACAACCTGCTAATGATACTCGTGTTCCTCTTATTGAACCTGGGGAAGTGAGTGTCGATATCAAGAGAGAGAACGAATTTGGTGCTTTAACTTCCAAGGATTATTTGTATAAAGTTAAAAGTACTCATGGTAAACAATTGAAACCATCGGTCTTCGAAGCTCCACCATATTATATTTCCTTAATAACATATTTAAATTATTTGATTTTAATTATTTTAGGTCACCTTCATGATTTCTTTTCTATGACCTTCATGAAGGATAAAAACATTGGGTTATTAGAGCATGACGGTTATGCACCATGGTATTCTAAGTTTGAAAGTTTCTACACTAGAAGAATGAAAAAGAGAATCGATGATTGTTTCTCAAGACCAACAACTGGTGTTCCAGGTAGATTTATTCGTTGTATTGATAGAATCTCTCATGATCTAAATGAGTATTTCACATACCCTGGTACAACTACAATGTGCCTAAATTTATCTTCTTACAATTACTTGGGGTTCGCGCAAAGTGAAGGTCAATGTACAGATGCTGCAATAGAAGCTGCTAATACTTACGGTTCTAACTCCGGTGGCCCAAGAAATTTGATTGGTACTACTGACCTACATATTGAGGCTGAAAAATGTATTGCTGCTTTTGTTGGAAAAGAAGCTGCTATGTTAAATTCAATGGGTTACAGCACAAATGCTAATTTTTTCAATTCATTTTTAGATGCTAAATGTTTAGTCATCTCAGATGAACTTAACCATACCTCTATTAGAACTGGTGTGAGATTATCTGGTGCTGCAGTTAGAACATTCAAACATAATGACATGGACTACTTAGAAAAATTGATCAGAGAACAAATTGTTGCTGGTCAACCAAAGACCAGCAGACCATGGAAGAAAATTATTATCATTGTCGAAGGTTTGTTCTCTATGGAAGGTAGTACATGTAACTTACCTGCTTTGGTAGCTTTGAAAAAGAAATACAAATGTTATTTATTCGTTGACGAAGCACATTCTATTGGTGCTATGGGTCCAACTGGTCGTGGTGTTTGTGATGTTTATGGTGTTGATCCAAATGATGTCGATATTTTAATGGGCACATTGACTAAATCCTTTGGTGCAGCCGGTGGTTACATTGCTTGTGACCAATGGATTATTGATAAATTCAAATTAGATGTTTCCACGGTTGCCTACGGTGAATCTATCCCAAGTCCTGTTTTAGCTCAAATCATTTCTTCTCTGAAGACCATTATTGGTGAAATTCATCCAGGTGAAGGTGAAGAAAGATTACAAAGAATCGCTTTCAACTCTCGTTACTTAAGATTAGGATTGAGAAGATTGGGTTTTATTGTATACGGTGCTCCCGACTCTCCTGTTATTCCAATGCTGTTGTATTGTCCATCCAAAATGCCTGCTTTCTCCAGAATGATGTTACAAAGAAAGATTGCTGTCGTTGTCGTCGCCTATCCAGCTACACCATTGATTGAATCAAGAGTCAGATTCTGCATGTCCGCATCTATCACCAAGGATGATATTGATTATTTACTTCGTCATGTTAATGAAGTTGGTGACAAATTATACCTAAAAGTAAGTAACGGTAAATCAAGTGTTCCTGAGGATGGCAGACCACCAAGATGGACAATCGAAGAAGTGTTAGAAAAGACCCCAGAAGATTGTAAACACGATGAATTCTTCATTGAAGAACAAGGTCTAATAAGTTAAGCCATCCATCATATACAACAATATGCATTAATATCATTGTCTATTCTCTTAAGCACTTTTACCTAAACTAACAAACAAATCTAGATAGATACATAAGTAATACACAAAAAAACAAAAAAGTTTAATATAATAATTAGTTTACAACGTCGATTCTCATGTTTAAAAGTCTGTTTCTCATTTCTTTATATGCTGTAAGAATCTTAGATTGGTTCACCAAGGCTCGATTCTTTTCTCTAAAGAATTTAAGATGGCATTTAAACATAGTCAACCAAGTAGTCCTCTCCCATCCATCTATATGGCCAATTGTACTCATTTGTATGGATAGTATTCAGGTTTATAAATTAAAGTTTTGAATATTCTTAACCTTAACGATTCTGATATTCACGTGAAACAGCGGTTAACTACTAAATCGGAAATGAATCAAATTCACTTTATCATTCAATGTAAAACATCATCAGCTATAAAACGAGTTAGTCTATTCTTAAAGAGGTATCTATATCGATGTCAACAATAGTAATAGCTACACACATTTCCAAGAAACTGTTTGGTTTTGGCAGTTCATAGTTATAGAAATCAGGTAAGAACTAACTTTACAAATTGCAAGAGAATATGATGAATGCTGGTGTTACTGGAAAAAGACTGCCGTTTGATAATAAAAGGAATAGAAGGTTAAAAAAAAGAGCTCAAAGCAATACACTCCATGATAAAAATCATATTTACTCAAATGAATTGAAAGGTATAATTGATGCAGGAGGTAATGGTGCTAGAGACCAACATGATACGGCTAATAATAAACCAACGAAGGATTTTATCAAAGTAGTTTTCGATGAGCTGAATCATTCATTGAATATAAATGAAGTCGAGGAAGATGAAGAAGATTTACTACAAGATGAATACGAATTGGAACAATTGATTAATATGTTCAAAATACCTTTATTTTTGGAGAAATTCGTGTTATTCACGTTATTAGCATCGTTAGATTGTTTCTTATATTATTTTACAATCCTACCAATAAGAATATTGCATGGCTTAATCACCAGGAATAAATTGAAGAATAATAGAGCATCACGGATCAGTAAAGAACGTTTAATTGTTTTTATTATTGTAGTGGCATCGTTGATCTTAACAAAACTCGATACTTCAAAAGTGTATCACTTAATTAAAAGACAAAGTTCAGTCAAACTATACATGTTATACAATGTGTTAGAGATGTCAGATAAAATGTTATCCTCCTTTGGTCAAAGTTTATTAAATGTCGTCCTTTCAAAAAAGTACAATGCATATAAAGGTACCCCCATACAACATATTTTTTTCATTATTATCAGTATTGTTTATTTAGTGATCCATGGTTACATATTGGTTTACCAAACAGTTGCACTAAATGTTGCAATCAATTCATATTCGAATTCATTACTGACTTTACTGTTATCCATTCAATTTGCAGAATTGAAGAGTGCCATTTTTAAAAAATTTGATAAAGAAGGTTTATTCCAGATCACTATAGCAGATGTTGTCGAGAGGTTTCAAATTATAGTCATTTTAACCATCATTTCCGTAAGAAATCTAGTTGCTAGATATGGGTCTTCTGGTACCATATTGCCTACCTCGTGGACCTTGCATAGTACAACGAGTACCACTGCTTCAATCATTATTGGCGCATTATGTGGACCGATGGTTTCTGTTATTGGCAGCGAATTGATTGTAGATTGGGCCAAACATGCATATATTAATAAGTTCAACAGAATAAGGCCAACCATTTACGAAAAATTCTTCGTAATCACTTACAGAAGTTATATATCTGGAATACAAAAATATCAAGATAGATTAGGGTTACCTTTGCATGCATATACCGTCTTGTCACTGGTAATGGTACCTCGTACAATTATACAGGGTTTGAGAGCATCAAATTACCATGGTACTCAAATATTCATTGTGGCAACGCTCATCTTCATTTTTGTGATGGGTATTCTAATTGTGATGAAATTATGTGTATATTCAATCCTTACCAAATGGGGGACAGAGATTAAAAAATCAATGAGGAAAAGACATAACTCAGTTACAGAGAAATCATACGTACCTGGAATATTGAGTAGTGGTATGTCTAAACTAGATTCCCCAACTCTAGATGTTCTTCAATCGAAAATGACAAAGATACATCCGTCTCCAAAGATATCAAAAAACACGTACATTCACGATAATAAACTCAAGTCATTGAATGATGAACGAAAAAGGAAAGATGAGGAGAACCCAAAATCACTAGAACAAGTTACTAGATTTAAGATGGTCTCAAAACAAATATGGTGAAAACAAGCAAACCTATACGATCGAACGCACCACTTTCCAAACTTCCCCAGCCTCAACAGACTATACACTGTCACTAACTTAAAGCTTACAAGATGTCAACATACTGATCATCAAGATTGTTGTAATAAATATTCAATAACATACTTACTATGTAGAACATAGTTTTACTTCAAAAATGTTTGTCTTCCATGTCATCATCATCAGCTAACCGTAAGCTTCTGAATTGTATCGCTCCTCACAAAAATTGAAAAGTTTACAACAGTTAAGCTCGCAAACTCTGACTGTTACAATAGGAACTATAATGTTTAATCAAACACTGACTGTGGTGTTTGTTTAAGCCTTACTATGCTTCCATTCTATGTTTCGTTGAAATNTATAGACATTTATATATATATATATATATATATATATATATAGGTGAATCTTTTCGTGATCTGGCAATTGAATTGAGTCAAATCGAAGTGAAAGGGCATTCAAGATTAATCACTGAAAGAAAAATAACACGAAAAAGTAAGAGATATGATATTATTAAGAAACTTCTTGGTAAGAGGATCTTCAAGACAGTTCTTCAATGGTGCAGCCAATAAATTGGCTAGGAATCCGATGTTGAAATCTGCCAGTTTCTCGAGTATCGCGAGAACTAATGTTGCAAACGGTACAAATGTTTCAAATTTGTTATTATCATTGAACAAGTCACGTAATGTCCATACTTCAAGGATATTAAAACAATCATCTACCATTTTAGCTGACTCTATTGGTAATTCTTCGAGAACTAATGCGAAGCAATTGCTATCTTCTAAAATTGTTGGCTATTGGTTAATTGGTACTTCTGGTTTAGTTTTTGGTATTGTTATTTTGGGTGGTTTGACTAGATTGACAGAATCTGGTTTATCTATTGTTGAATGGAAACCAGTCACTGGTGCTATTCCTCCATTGAACCAAGAAGAGTGGGAAAAGGAATTTGAAAAGTACCAGACCTCCCCAGAATTTAAAGAATTGAATTCACACATCGATATCGATGACTTCAAATTCATCTTCTTCATGGAATGGTTCCATCGGTTATGGGGCCGTGGTATTGGTGTTGTTTTTATCTTACCAGCTATTTATTTTGCAGCAACAAAAAAGACTACTTCTCATGTGAACGTAAGATTGTTTGGTTTGACATGTTTATTGGGTTTGCAAGGTGTAATTGGTTGGTGGATGGTCTACTCTGGTATTGATAAAAAACAACTAGATGAGAGAAAATCAAAGCCAACTGTTTCCCAATATAGATTGACAACCCATTTGGGTGCTGCTTTCTGTTTATACATGGGTATGATATGGACTGGTTACAACATCTTAAGAGAAATCAAACTGGTCGGCAACCCAAGGAAAGCTCTAGAGACTATCAAACTGCTAGACTCTTCAAAGATTCTTAAACTGAGAAAAGCTTCTATCCATATGTTGTTATTTACCTTCCTTACAGCTATGTCAGGTGGTATGGTTGCTGGTTTAGATGCCGGTTTAATCTACAACTCTTTCCCAAAGATGGGCGCCACCTGGTTTCCAAGTTCCAGAGAATTGATGGACCCAAACTACGCCAGAGCAGCAGACAAAAGCGATCTATGGTGGAGAAACTTATTTGAAAACCCAACTACTGTTCAATTGATTCACAGAATTTTAGGTGTCTCTACCTTCTGTGCCGTCTTTGGTTTGCACATGGTCTGTGTCAAGAAGAAGCACTTGATCCCAAAGAGTGCCAACAACACTGTCAGAGCCATGATGGGTCTAGTTACTTTGCAAGTCGCTTTGGGTATTTCTGTTCTTATTTACATCGTTCCTGTGTCTTTAGCTGCTATTCATCAAGCTGGCGCTTTGGCTCTTTTCACTAGTTCTGTAGTCTTTGCAGCACAAATGAGAAAACCAAGATTACCAGTTAGAAACGTTATCACCGTTCTGAACAAGCAATTGGATTCAAAAACCGCTCAAAAGGGTAGCAAAATCTTGAGTGAAGCTGCCAAATTTAAGTGATCAAAATTACAAAATGGATAATCTATTTTGACAAGACCAAGTCTTACAGTAAAATTGTTCAAGAGAAGAGAAAAACAACAACACAACACATCGACCGGCTTGGATTGGTTAACTCCATTTCTGATAAAACCAAGCTCCTCCAACTATTTATTTTTCGTTTTCCAAGTTCATTCTGGAGCTTACCATTTGTAAATAATTCCTTTAGCTCTCACTATCGTAAATATTTTGTGAGGAAAGGCAACCGTATATCTATAACTTACGATATGTCAATAAATAAATTAAAGTTCAATACAAGATTAGACAATAGAACGTTTATAGATCCCAAGAAATGTCGTCGTGAGTAACCATTACCACCAATAGTGGATCTTGGTATCAATAGGCCAAAGTTCTTATGCCACCGCCATCGAAGATTCATGAACCTTAAGAATTGAAAAAACCATTAATAATAAATATAAAACTAAAGGATACTGGCATGAAAGATGTTTTATATATGTTTGATATGATTGATATAGACTATTTAATACCGAGCTGATCACACTGAAGAGCACTGGTATTGTATATAGATTTTTTGGTATTAATTTATTGGTGTTAGTGGTAAAATATCTGAGATTTTAAGATTATTATAAAAAATTGTGGAAAATGGATTTAACTGTCTCTAATGAAATTACTGGTAATATTACGGGTCCATTAGATGTATCAGATGATATGGCTTTGGGGGACTTTTTGGCATTACTAGAGATTGATTGTGGATTTGATCTGAAGAAGCATGATTTGTATCATAATATGGACATATTAGATAAAAATAAGTTGGCTACTTCCCTAAAAGAGTTAGGTCTTTCTAGAGGTGATTTACTTCTAATTAGGAATAAGATTGGAAATGAGCCAGTGACTGATGTTACCGAACTATCTGATGATGAATTTATAGAACAGTTCAGAAATGAGTTATTACATAATGAGATGCTAAGAAATAGTATTGGTGCACGTATTCCAATGTTTTTGGAAATGATTAACAACCCACAATTATTCAAGGAACGTTTAGGTCCTATTATTTTACAAAGACGTTATTCTTCTGGTATGGGAGGTGGTAATATAGCTGCTCAAAATACATTTGGAATCCCTCAAGAAGAATACAACAGATTGATGAGCAATCCAGAAGACCCTGATAATAAAAAAAGGATAACAGAATTAACTAATCAACAAGATATCGATGAACAAATGCGAAATGCATTAGAATACACTCCTGAAGTTTTCACTACAGTTAGTATGCTATACATAGATTTAGAGATTAATGGGACTGCAGTAAAAGCGTTTGTTGATACTGGTGCACAGATGACGATTCTATCAACCAAATTGGCCAAGAAGACTGGTTTGGATAGATTAATTGATAAAAGGTTTACTGGAGAAGCACACGGTGTAGGTGTTGGAAAAATTCATGGTAGAATCCATCAAGCCCAAATTAAAATAGAAACACAATTTATCCCTTGCTCATTTACCGTTCTTGATACTCCAATGGATCTATTAATTGGTTTAGATATGCTTAAGAGACATCAAGCTAATGTTGATCTAGAAAAGAATGTCTTGAGAATTGCAGGTGTCGAGACTAAATTCCTAGGTGAAGCTGATATTCCAAAAGATTTTGCGCCTGAGAATAGTATTACCATGAAGGAAAAACCAAAGGAAAAGAAAATTTTGAAACCTTCAAAGAAAATAATTACAACCATTAATCCACAATCGTCGTCCAATATAGGAAGCGTTTCAACTAGTGCACAACCTGTTACTTCTGCTCCAAAAAAGTATTCAGATGAAACTATAAGACAATTAACAAATTTAGGTTTCAGTAGAGCAGAAGCTCTTAAGGCTCTAGATCAAACAAATGGAAATGTTGAATTTGCTGCATCCTTATTATTCCAATAGGCATAATTACACAGAAATAGTGACAATATAATCATCCATTGAAATGCAATGCTATGAAAGGCATTTGCATGTCTTTAAAGATTCATAAATAACTATATATCAAAATAAAAATAATTTTCATTCTATTTCATATTATTTTAACAGGAAGATGCAAGTTGAATAATAATTTAGACATACGGTCTTTTTATTATTTAACGAATAAAAACGTCAATGACTAACTTTCAAATTTAATTTTTGGTAACATGCTAGTGGAACTCGATGATGTTGATTGAGAATGAATCCAATTAACAATGTCTTTCTTATCCATATTTTCAATAATGATTTCTGAATTAAAACTCTCAATAAAAGTACGTTCATGTATATTAATGCTTGAATTATAAACAAGGAACTCATTCATTATTGCAATATTACTCCAAAAGCTGAATTTTCGCAAACATGCTACCACTAATGAAATCACAATGTCATTATCACTAACACCATGCATATAACAGGGATAATTATTTTTATTTATCAAAATCTTAACACATTCAATGACAGTACTATACTCAATGGGTACTTGTTTCTGTTTTCTCTTTACCTTAGACTTGTCCTCTTTCTTCTTCTTCTCTTTCTTCTGTTTGACCTTGCCACTTTGTATATGTATCAGTTCAATGTAATGTTCTTCACAGAAGTTGACTAGCACTGCATCTACTTCCTTCGTTATCTCTTCAGGGACAAATGATATGATTTTTTTCAACTGTAATGACTTTAGAAACGGTAGATTTATCTCTCTTGGGTACGACCCTCTGTATAAAGTTGGTTGCACAACACTGAATTGCAAAGGACTAACTAGTTCCATTCCTAAAGAGAGCAATGCTTAAATGAGTCAACCAAAACCAAGAGATGTTGTGTAACAAAAGAACCAATCTCTCTAAAATGAAATGCAATCTAACAATATATTCAGTACTCTATGGTCTAATATCTTCTTATCTTCTTCTTCTTTATGTGACTTCTCATTTAAAACCAGAGTTATCATCGATTTTATAACGTTTTTTTAGTTCAAAATTTCAAAATGGCTCTTTAAAGGAACTATATCCTAACTAAGATACCACCAAGTTCGAGAAATGCTACGGATTGTATATTATAAAAGAGATTAAATGACCATCAGAGACCATCTCAACGATGTAATTAGTTAAATGTCATATATTCTTTTTTTCTAATAAATAAAAGTCTAAAAACGACTACGTAACTAAGGAATTTCATAAAAATGTATAAATTACACAGCAATAAGTAACGGCTCTTTGGGTGCCTCTACTAGATATTTAGCAACTACAGCTCTCCAATCGTTTGTTTAAATAGCCACTTAATACACACCATCATCTGGCCTATTCTGTGCCACCCTTGCGTCCTCACCAAACTTCTTCAACGTTTCCATATCTGGTTTCTTCTCACCAACGTGGCAGCGCTTCTTCTTGCTCTCCATTTTCTCGAGGGTCTTTTGATTCTTGTGAAACACCTTCATCTCTTTCTTCTCATCCTTGGACTGATGCATCTTTTGGTGCAGGTCTCTGTCGTCAAAACTAGACTCTTTAGACGTGCTAAACATCTGAACTGGAACACGTCTGGCCCCGTACAACACCTGCCATTTGCTGACTTGTAAACATCCAATAGGTAATCTAACCAAAGCTCTTCTCATCGTATTTATATATATATATATATATATATATTGTCTTCTGTAGTTGCAGCTATCAAGAAACACTGCAACTATTCACAAAGTGATAGAAGATAATAATTTAATTACCCACATCGCACATTTATATATGTATATATATTCAAGATCAAGCTACAATCGTCAGGTGGGGGGTTCGTATCGATGCATTATCGAGTACACATCGAATAAGGGAGACTTGTGAACATCATTCGCATGAGAAAGTCCTGTGACGTTCTTGAGGTATCAGCTGCTTTCCTCAGCGATGACGATAATGGCAAATGAGTGCTTGACAGTTTCTGGATTTGGAGAAAAAACACCCTGAAGTACAGCAGCAACCAACGTAATGAAGAGCTCTTAAGAACACAATGCTAGTGTCATCAAAGTGGCTTGTATCGGTACGTATTACTGCCATAAACCCTTAATATATGGTCATCTTTGGTTAAACTATGACTTTTTGACGTCAAATTTTTCACGAAATTTCAAAAAACGAACAAACAATCTGTAAAAGTTACAATAAATTGAGCAATCACAGTGGACAAACTGGTTTAGATTGAGTTAAAAAGATGCATACAATGATTCCACTTGGGCTGGCTTGTTAGTATTATCTCAGTGCAATAGTGTATACCTGGTCTAAAGAAGGAAGTTGGTTTAGAATAGATTGAATTTTAGAGAATGAGCGGTGTCGAAGTTTTACTACCTTTGGAGATTATTGATAAGACAATTAACCAGAATGTCTGGATCATATTACAGTCAAATAGAGAATTTACTGGAACTTTGATAGGGTTCGATGATTTCGTCAATGTTATTATTGAGGATGCAGTTGAATACATTACTAGGAATAACGATGACGACGATATAGTGATGAAACACCATGGAAGAATGCTGTTGAGTGGTAACAATATCGCAATGCTGGTTCCAGGTGGTAAAAGATAGATAAAACATGCTATGTTCAAGCTTTAGGATGAGATATGAAGGGATAAGATATGTAAATGTGGCTTTTTGAATGCCTGAACTATGTAAGCATATAGAATAATGTAACTTAATTTTTATGATTTTATTATCGTGTGTTTAAATGTGTGGTGTATCACAATATATATAGTTGTATGGATGTATGTAAATTCTATATGGAAGCTAATACATGACTCTACTGATGATTTTGTTTTTTTAACTGTCTTTGATTTTGCTATTGATCATTCCTTAATCGTGCCAACTCTGCCTCGAGTTGGAGTCTCGAATCCTTTTCAGCCATTAATTCTAGCTCATGCTTCTTTTGTGTTTCTGTCAGCATCTTCTTAAATTCATTCCTCATTATCGTTATAGAGTTGGAACTGGCTGACACTGGAGATGAAGGAGAGATGTCTTCACGAGATGAATTTACCGGCTTGTTGATCATATCTAATCTCAACTCCTTTAATTCTTTTTCCAAGGCCGTTACTTTATTCTCACTAGCAATGATTGAAGAATGGTAGTTTAAGATTTTTTGCTGAAGCTCCCTATTAGTAGCCGACAATCTTTCTATATCTTTGGTATATTCTTCACGGTCATTTTGGAATTTTCTTGTTAGGAAACTATGGGCTAATTGCAAGTCTTTAAAAGCAGTTTCCAACTCTTTTGTGCTCTTATAAGACTTGCTCCTTTTAATGGTATTCTGTCTGGCTTCTTTTATTACCTTTTGATGTTGAGAAATCTCATTTGTGATGAAATCGATTGCACCCTTTAAAAAGTCAACGGGATCATCCACCATTGGAGGTTTAACATCAATACCTTTCTTAATCGAAGTAGAGATAAGGTATGCCGTTAGCTCTTGCACTAACATTTCCGACTGTTTCTTATCTTGAATGTCTTCAATGGTCATAATACTCTCGTTTGGATTCATAACATCAAGAACACTATTATTCCTGTTCTTCATCACTTTCTTCGAGTTAACATCACTGCTTATCGTTGTGTCCATATTGTTTAACAATGCAACAGAGGAATGATTTGCAGACAATACGCCTCCCATTGAACTTGAGTTAGTAGATGGGTTCATGGATTTCAGCAGCGCCATATCCAGCTCAATACCATTGATATTCTCCATGATGCTCAACATGTGTTGGTACCATTCGTCACTTTTTGGCTTTAGTTCCAAAACTTGTTCCATTGGCAAATGGAGATCCTTTGGCAAGCCACCATTTTTTTTCTGCTTCTGGACCTGGTACAATGCGTACTCACTGGTGAGTTTCTTGTCCAAATCAATCTCAGTGTCATTGTCGTTGGATCTATACAGCAGAAAATCTAAGTAATCTCTATCGGTTACAGCAACTCCATCCTGATGATAGAACGGGGTGATTGCTCTATTGCCGTCAGTAGCAGTCATGTATTGTTTCAATTCAGCATACTCTAAGGGATATTCTTCTAGTCTGCCCACAGAAAATAGCAATGGATTAGCCTTTTCCATGAGTTTCATATCAATCTTCCCGGAGTCAATGTCAGCTTGCTGAATCATCGTCTCACTAACTTTGGCTGGCATGGCTCCTTAGTTTTATCTCCTATTTCCAAGGCTTAACGGCAAAAGTAAATCACACTCTTGATAACAAATATGAGCCACGATAGTCGTATTTAAACTACCTTTAAATGCCTTCCATCACAAAAGCAATACATACAATTCTTATACTTTAAATCAATGGCATCGTTAGTTGGTTCATCGATTTTGCTTGTTGATGGAAACGCGTAAAGAGAAATTGCAGTCACGTGAAGTTTCAAAGAAGACAACTTCATGGGCTGACATCGACGACTCCAGCTCCCTTCCGATGCCATGGAAGCCATAAAGGTTGGCCGACTAATGTGTTCTGGTCACAGTGCAGGTCACCCTCGTAGAATAGACCAGTGTTCCTCATCTCATCGAAAATAATCTATAACCTACACAACTATTACACGTTCTCTTTCTGGGAAAGACACTTGACAACGTTTAAAGCTTTGAGCATTAACTAATAGACATCACTATACTGTTTGGTTTGCGTTATTTATATTATTTGTTATACTATAGACATTTTGTTTTTACAACTTTTGGTACATTAAGATATATGCGGTTCTTGTGTCAGTACCATCTTCGCCACCTTTCAAGACATCGTCTTTCTTTAGCTCTGTGATGTTGATATCGTCGATTCTGTACCATTTATCGGCGGTCTTATTGAAGACATCGGCAGTGTAGTGGCCACCATCAGAACTTAGACCATGATGGTAGATGACACCGGTCAATTGGTATTTTCTGTTCGTTTGGCTCCAAGAGTGTGGCGACAGACTCTCTTCTGGAATAACTAGTTCGTGACCATAGCTTATCTTCTTACGTATCTTTTCAATACGACCGTTGATCGAATTATAGTTCATCATGTTGTTATCTTTGTCTTCATTATTCACAAAGGAAAATCTTTTCAATTGGACCAGTAGAACTTGTGGTAACCTGTCAATGAAGGTTTGTTTTTTGGCTTCGACGTCATTCCCTGACGAGGCTTTGAATGGAAGCAATTCGTATTCACTGAATTTCTTGAATGCTGATTCGATGGTATCAGTTTCTTTGTCAGAAATATCTAGTTGGATTGTTTGGAAAGGATCTAATGTTATAGATTGCGACTCTTTGTTGTTTGGAATATCGAGAACAGAACGGAATTGTCCACCAAATAGGTTAGATATAGGAGATGGTTCGACCTCCACAGTTCTCTTTGCTGCTGTTTTGGTTTTCTTACCTTTTTTACTAGAGCCACTGACCTCATGCCATCCATCACCTTCAGATTCGATACTGCTTGAATATTTATTTAATAAGGCCTTTAATTGAGGAGAAGGAGTCTTATTAAACCCTGCCTTCGTATATTGTGCAATATTCTTAATAACGAATATCTTAAGTTCTTCATCGCTAATGCTGTTGATCAAATTCATGACTTCGTTATTAGTTAATGATTCTATAACACTGATAAACTCTTCATGAAGTTGATCTAATAAATGGGTTAAAAATTCTTCAGCATCTTCTTGATGGCCCCACTTCAAGTCTTTAAATTTAGAAATGGTCGATAGAACTTTATAAAATTCTTCTGGCGAAATAGCAGTTGCCTTGGCATTATATTGACTACTTTGCTTCTTGCTGCTGGACTCGTTGTCCTTTTCTTTTTCTTTCTCAGCTTCAAATGATTCCTTGTCGAATCTTGAATATAATTTAATGCATGCATCTAACAGCTTTGTTTGATTAACACCTGGTTTCATGATATTACTGTTGATACTAACAACATTTAATATGTTTATAAATGGTGCACAAGATAATAAAACTTGAAGAACCGAACTCATGAAACAGATGTTGGCACTGTTAATGATACCTCTTGGTACAATATTCTTGATTGGTAATGACTTTTCACTTTGTTTAAGTACGTAAATAATAAAATCTGGGTCATAACAAATTCTTAATGCAGTGGCGCCTAATGGCTCTATACCTACATTGGATGGAGGCACATATTTTTTGTCCTTCTTCTGTGGAACTTGTACCTGGGATTGGGCAGTCGTTTCAACTGTTGCAGCTAAAACGGAAGAAGAAGACGATGCAATAGATGGCGATGAAAGTATGTTCGAAGTAGCCGATAAAGTAGCTTGTGTTCTTGACTTATTAATGGCGTTTGAGGCAATTGCAGACCATGATTTTGATATGGTTTTAGAACTTGTCGAGGAAGTAGAAATACTAGTGCTGGCGGATACCGATGTAGCGGTAGCATTACTTTGACTTACCTTTTCTACTTTCTTATCTGTTTCAATAGTTGTTTCTTGAGAGATATTTTCGGAGCCTGCAGATTTTTCAACCTTATCGTTTACCGGTTCTGGAACATTGTTCACTTCTTGTTTCAATTTTTCACTTTCTTTGATATCTTCAGTTTTAGTCGAGCCATCAATTATAGATTTCTTTTCTTCAGGAGTGTCATTTTGTTCTTCTGAAGGAGCTACAACGGATGAACTCTCTTGTCTATCCAATGTTTTCATTCTTAGTTGCTGTCTTATTTTCCTTGCTTCAGCAAATTCTTTTTCGTTAGTATTAAAAAATAATGGAAAAGATGATGTAGAACTAATGACTTCCTCTGCATTTGACTTTGAGATATCAAATTTGTATTTCAGTTGTGGATTAAAACTGGCAGAGGCTGATGGATTGCTAAAATTGACAGAACTCGAACTGCTACTGTTACTTTTGTTACTTGGGATAAATTTAGCACTTCCACCTGCTGCAGAATGAGGATGGTAGCTTGTTGTGTGCTGACTAGCTTGGTAATGATGGACCTTGCCATTTGCCATGGTTCCATTAGCATTGCCATGGTTCCACTTCTTTTTGCCATCACTGGTTCCTGACTGTGGAATTGCGTTGTGTTGATACATCATCTGATTTTGTCCCATCATATTGAAACCATAAGAGGGCATTTGACCTGTGTACATATAAGGTGTCTGTGGATAACTGTACATAGGCACTGCAGGTTGGTAAACTGAAAAATGCATTCCGGATTGATGTGGGCCTGGTGGAGGTGGAGGTGGAGAAGAGGTCTTTGGATACATCGAGTAAGACTCCTCGCTGTTATCTTGTGAATCCATTTCAGACATGATGAAATATGTTTTGAATGTTCGTGTACACTGCTGTGTTGATCTACTAATGTTCGCCTCGTCTTTGCAAGCAGATCTAGGTTGTTACTATCTGGCGTCAAATCAAGCTTGTCGGTGCCTTTGCTAACACTTACAGACGCTAGGAAGTATATAATCTGCCAACCAAAACCTGGCGAAGAAGAAATATATTGCAGAAATCAACAATTGAAAATATATTAGATCAAATCTAATACCAAAAGAGACAATACAGGACCTTTAGGTTTTACTATTCCATTAAAATCTCAACTAAATGAATCATTCTTCCAATCCAAAATTGAAAAATAAATTCGAGATAGTTCAAAGATTCCAAATCGTCATGAAGAATAAAAAGAATAGTTTGCAGAAAGAATTGGTTTTGAACAATTTCCAACTTACTTTCTCTTCCGTTGCCCGTAACGAAAGGTGAGAATGGACATATAACGCATTTGAGTTTACTCGTTGTGTGCGGGTAAAGCATTATGTACGATCTGGAGCTAGTGGTATGCAGGTGCCAGAAGGTAGTTCATATAAGGCAATTGCAAGGCAATTGCATGGTTAAGTAGTCAGTTAAATTGTCAATTGGGTCCTGTTCAACTGACTATGTTGATGTGCAACCTAAGCCACTCATCCAAGTTTGTGATTTTTATCAATAGAACTGTGGGGTTTCTTATTGCGAAATAACGGAATGTTCTTTGAGAAGACGATAGTAGTATCGAATACGCTAGCAAGTGTGGGCAGATCAGTTTACTGTGATCTATGTAGTACTGGCTTGACAAACTGTGTGCATCTATCTGAGCGAACTTATCATCGGAAAATTTAGAAGAGTCATCCTTAATAGTCAGTAAAATAGAACTCAATTTACTATTAGTCTCTTGACTAGATGCATCTGAGGGGCCGGCGGTCATCGCCTCTTGGAATCGTTCCGTATACTCACCACAAGAGCAGATCCAAGTCCCCAAGTCCACATAAATTGGCACGTCTGTGTCCTCGTTGGATTTCACTATCAGTCTTTTAGGGATACTCTGCCCGGGGTCATATAACTTCCTACTAAATTCTTCCAAAAACGTTTGGTAGTTACTAGAATCCAGTGTTTCCCTTGTTTGTTGATTCTCGAGCCCATTGTCATCACTCCTTTCTTGCTCATGTGTAGTGCCATCTTCACCTGTATGGACCACAGCAGCCTCTTCGCACACTTGCTCTTCTGGTCCACTCTCGAGCAAATAAATAAACATATCACCAGAGTCCAACAACGACAAAGCTCTCACAAACAAATCACGAGGAAATAGATAGTACAGAAACGATATCATTGTGTCATCTAGCTTCCACCTTGAATTAATCAAGTTCCCAAATAGCTTGGAATATATCATATTTTTAGATGGCTTGCTCATTCTAACTCGCCATTTCCATTCGTTGACCTCTATATCCTTCTTTATAAACCCAGATAACCGTATTACCCCCTTTATAGGTGGTCTGAAAGTGATAAGAAAGTGGTTAGAAAGTCTTAAAAACAGCCGCCCAAATTTATACGCGCGTAAGCATTCAAGACCACATCAATTGCAGAGATGAGCTGAACTTGTTTAAAAGAATCGAATAAAACTGAAGGGATTGCTTCATCTGTCTATAAAGATATGTACATGTATAGATATATATGTGTGTGAATGCTATTTATGTCGTTCAGTTCAGACTTGTTGCTGGGAGGGAGCAGGAACAGCCACTAGTTGGATCCCATGCAGTAACAGATGTCGACACGAAGGCAGTGATATTACTCGTTTATAATTTTGACCCAATCATCTGATGGGGCATGCATCTTTAGTTGTTGGATCAAGTACATGTTATCCTTAAACTTATGGTGTAATATTTTGACCGAATCAGTGAGACTCAGAGCTGGAAACTCTTCCTTGAATCGTTTGAAGAGTTGGAATTTGATTTGATCATCAAAAATCTCGTTTGGTTGCAACAGAGACATGTTTAGGAGTAGCGCAGGTGTTGAGTTGTTTTTGATATCTATGTTTCCATTTGTGAAGAGTAATTGCTTTAAATCTGCGATGTTCAAGTCCCTCAAACTCTCTGTAAGCAGGGGGAAGTCTCGTACTTTGAAGATCACTTGCGGTGAGAGGTAATTGTCCATCTCCTTGACAAATAGATACCATTTTTCTTGAAACAATGTGCCAACTTTACTTGTTTTGGCAAAGCTTTCCACCTTGGCCTTAAGTAGCTCGTATTCGATCTGGGAATTGTTGGGTAGAGACTGCGACAGCTGGTCCTTGTAATAATATTTCTTATAATACATGTAAATCTGATTTGGCATAAATGATTGGTTTTCAGCCACACACATATTTGCCATATCACATAACAGACTTGGCTCGATTAGTAGAGCTTGGTTTCTCATCACATATTTGTACCAGATGTATTGAATTGATGGAAAATGACCCCATTGGCAACTATTGTTCATATACAGTTTCAAAAGCGAATAATCCATCTCATTAACAGGAATACTCTTGAAGTTTTCCAATGCAGCATCGAATTCCCTATTCAGGCACTGCACATATAACTGAGATCTGAGATCTTCAGACATGAGTCTCTTACTGACTATTCGTGCCAGGTGCCTCATTTATCACTACAGAGCCTTCTTTCTATACCATTAAACCACTGGTATACTACAAACAGAATAGTAGCACATTAACACTAATTTTATGCATGAGATATGGCTATAAGCCATGACAATTCCAACTTCTTATCTCTTTTATCTATTGAGTCCTTGGGCTTAAAGGTTGGTTTTGTCATTGAATCCCAAAAAGTGAAAAATCCTTTGGAGTTAAGTTCTGGGAACCACTTTTTAAAAAGCTTTATAAGTATAAATACGTCGGTTCTAATTCTTTATGTGTGCTCTTAAACATTAATTGATGATGTCAACTACGTATTGTGATATCTGTGACACTTTGAACTAGTTAAAGATGTTTAAACGATCAATTTTTGGTGCTACCAATAAATTAATTCGTGGGCCAATTCGTGGAAGAGTCACACCTGCTTCCTTATTGACAAATTTCAGACCACAACAGTCTTTAATTGGTGCTGGTATCCGTTTTAAGTCTACTGCTGTTGACTCAACTACTCAATCTGGCTCTGAGATTCAAACTACCTTACCTTCATTCGATGAGTTAAATGATATTGTATCTTCAGCTGGTGTCACCGACCAAATGGCTAACACGGTCTCTGATGCATGCAATGAAATTGGGTATTTGAACAGTATTGGTATGGCTCAGACATGGTGGTGGCCGGCCGATTTAGTCCAACATATGTTAGAATACGTTCACGTTTATACAGGACTACCATGGTGGGGGACAATTTGCACAGTTACAATTTTGGTCAGATTATTGATGTTTCCTCTCTACGTCAAGTCTTCTGATACTATGGCTCGTAATTCTCAGATAAAGCCAGAATTAGACAAGATAAATCAAGAACTAATGAGCACTACTGAATTAGCAGATGGTCAACGTGTTGCATTGAAGAGAAAACAATTATTGGCTAAGCACGGCATCAAAAATAGATGGTTGGTAGCTCCAATGTTGCAAATGCCTTTGGCATTAGGTTTTTTCGGGGGTATTAGACACATGGCTAATTATCCTGTTTCTGGTTTTACTGATCAAGGTATATTGTGGTTTACAGATCTTTCACAAGCTGATCCTTACATTGGTCTACAAGTTATTACTTCCATGATTTTGATTTCTTTCACTAGAATGGGTGGTGAAACAGGTGCTCAACAATTTAGCCCAAATATGAAAAAATTCTTTACAATTTTACCACTGCTTTCAATCCCTGCTACAATGAACTTATCTTCTGGTGTTGTTCTATACTTTGCTGTTAATAGTGCTTTCTCTATTTTACAAACATCAGTCTTAAGAAATAAAACTTTGAGAAAAAAATTAAACATCGCTGATATTGTAGTTCATGACCCATCTACCACGGGCCCTAAAAAAGGTATCATGGAGACATTCAGAGATAACATGGCTAAATCAAAGGCACAAGCTGAAAGAAGACAGAAGATGCAACTAGCTGAAAAGGAAAAGCAAGAATTAGCTAAACAAAATAAAGCAAATTCTAAAATAAAAATTGTTCATAGATCTCAATTTAAAAAAAATAATACTTTCTTTTACTTGAATGATATCAATCAATTTCTTGTATATAAATAAATATATATCTTTCAATAAATGTTTGTAAATAATATATATGCTCCAATACCTCTGAACCAGAATGATTTCAAAGTCTAAGATATTGAAAACGATTGAGCGGTGATTATAGATATATATCGCACAAGTAAATATAAATTCAAAGTGCCTTAACTTCCATTTGTATTAAAATATATTATTGTGTCCGTATAAATATTAATAGTCTATTTTTAATCTACTTTATTCCTTGAAAAACTTTTCAGGAAATGTAATAAAATGCTGTAATATTGTCTGAATAGCGCCTAAAGTTGTACCCATACTTGAAGCAAAATTATCTTGATCAATAAAACTCATCGAAAATACGATGGCAAGATTCGAAGCATCCATCCTGTTATTACTAACATGTTTATGAACTGTATTCAAATGTAATACAATTGCCTTCATGGTCTCATAATAAATATTTGGCAAGCCATTTAATAATTTTATAATAGAATTTGTATACTCTTCTTCTGATAATTTTTTGGCTTTAAACTGAAGAGTTACTCCAGCGAAATCGTCAATTTTTTCATTAGTGAATAAACTATCTGGTAGTTCTCTAAGATACATCTTGAAGCAACCAGCAATAGTATTAATTTCATACCATCTATCATCATCTAGCGTAAAGGTATTATTTATAGCACCTTCTTCATCAAAAGCGTTCTTTAATGCAGTTATGCTACCAGTAGAACCAGGTACTCTATATAGACCGATCTCATCTAGACCTCTTTCTTCTATTGTTTGTAACAACTTGACAACAATAGCAGGTACAGGACCCTTCTCACGTTCGCAGATATCCTCTAACGGAACACCAAATACTTTATTGTGTGTTTTCCCTTTGTATTTTTGAGAATAAAAGGAGTATCTCTTAGATGTTTTGATCATTTGGACCCATTCATTCATATCCTTCATACTGGTTGCTTGAATCGTATGCTCAGAGCCATTACCCATAATAATTTTAAAAGAATAAGCATATGAGGATGACATTTTATGATTTACTAAAGGAACGATTGCTTTAATTTCAAATGTTTTAATAATTAACATGGGCTTGGTTTCTAATAGATTAGATAGTTCAATTTCTGGAAGAACAGCAGGTGATAAGGAGCCGTCATTCTTCAAAACTTGGACTAAATAAGAATGCAATGATTGATTTGATACTGAGGAGGAGAAAGTTCCCATAGAAAAAGGACTTTTGAAAAAATCTCCTAATCTTCTGCTGACGCCACTATGATTATTTGATGTTATAATTGAGTTTCTAGTTGAGCTAGATGAAACGGAATTTCTTTTTGTAATATCTGTACCATTTGTAACACTAGTTGTAACTTGATTATTAGCAGTTACCTGGTAACTGCTTGGAATAATAATTGAGTTCCTCTTATTTTTCCATGATATATTTTGAGAGACAGAAATTCGTTTACTTTCATGTTCTTTCATTAATAGCATCTCCTTCTTTTGCTTTTCCCTTCTCAATTTTTCAACTTCAAGAATTAAAATCTCGTTATATAGACCAGTTTCTTTCAAATCAGCTAATTTTGCTTCCTCTTTAGAGACATCTTTTACTTTGCCTTGGTATGACTCCAAAGGTAATCTATAATTAGTAAACAATATTTTAAAGAAATTGCTTGAGCGACCGTGATTGTTATTAGTATTTGGAATCATTTCGGTTACATTTGATATTATGTTATTGATGCACCTCTTTTTATCAAAATTAAACGAGTTAGTGTTCAAAGAACTTGAATTAGATATTAGTAATGTTAAATCCATTAATGATGAAACCAGCCATCCTGGACATGGACAATAATTGTTTGTTACCCCAGTAGCAGATACCTCTGCCTCCAAAAATAATTTGATATGTATTGCATCGATATCTTCTAATATCTCGCATATTGATCTCAATCTCTTTTGAGATTTTTGAACTTTTAGTTTAGAATGAGCAAATCTCAAACTTGTCTCGTACCTTCTTGATTGAGGTGCTAGCAATGCATTTGCTATTGCAGTTTCAATAAATGAAGGAATGTGTGGGGAAAGTTCTGAATCATGATCTGTTTTATGACTTACTTCAAATGCATCAATTGAAGAATTTTTCCATCTTACATAATTTAAGGTTTGGATAATAACCGAAAATCTATTCACACGATCTTGGAAATTGATATTAGGATCTGAAATAATGGAAACAAAAAAATTTGTTAATGATAAATGGAACTTGAATAATAATTGGATAGACACTGGAATAGTTTTGAAAAAGAGCTGTCTTTGGTTTCCTACTACTGATGACAACCAGACAAATATGTTCGCGATCTCTAATTCTTCAATTTCTAAATCTCCTACACTTAACAGTTTCAGATATTCAATATGTGAAGGATAGTTAAATAGGGATGTTGGTGATTGATTATATAAGATTTCCAATTGTTGTGAAAGAGTTATCCATTCAGATTTGGTTACTAATTGAAATTGTTGTGATATAAAAATGTTCAATGGAACAAGCCAATTCAATATAGCTTCATAATCATTATATTTTAGTGCCAAAAATGATGTTGTGAATTCATCAACGTTTTCAATGTTCTTTAGAGAATTGCTAAAATTATCATAAGAGTAATTAACAAAAGAATTCAATAACATACTAGCTCTTCTACTAGCTCTGTGCATATTTACAGGACGATAAAATTGTTTTTGGTACAACGATTTAATGTTATTGAAATGAAGTGACAATTTTGAATATACAGAATCAATTTCTTCAATCTGGTCTGGTGGCAAAGCTCTCTCTTCTTTAATTACTCTAATCTGCTTTGGCCAATCCTCTGTTACGGATTCCTCTAAAATCTTAAAGAAATCTAAAAATGTGGAATTACAGGTTATATCATCTGCGAAATCTGAATATTGGTGTTTCACCAAATGGTGGACAGCTTCCATTATTCCTAAATGTATCATGAGAACGAAAGACATATTTATTTCACTCTCCTTTTCAACTGTCATGTCCCAATTTGGAAATTTGGAACTGTCAACCGTGTCGCTTAGTTCAGATTCTCTCAATGACATTGCTGTTATAGCGTATGCACATGCCTTTGCTTTAATAAATCGTTTGGCTAGTTGCTCAATTAATGAAGTTGTTGTAGTAAAACTTTTATAAGAATCGAAAAATATTTCAGTAAATAGAGTACTATCCATTGATAATTTTACAAAGGCAAAATCTAATAACCCAAATGTAGTGGAAGGAGCTGCTTGTTTTAATAAAGAATCATTTTCAACCGAAGTTACTTTACTAACATCTTCATAATATTTCTTTAGATCGCTGGTATTTACTAATTTAGAAAATATTGTAATTGTCAATACTAATAAATCAATCATTTTATCCAAGGAGCTAGATTTTAAAACTGTATTGATAACTGTTGATTCATCAAATCCATCAGAAAATTTTGTAATATCCTTCAAAAAGTCTAAATCTTCGATGCTATTGCTTTTTGGAATTGAGGAAAGTCGAGAGTCTTTAGAATTTGAAATAGTTGATAAATCCTTGATTATATCTCTAAATGAAGTATTATTATTAGTTGATACAGATAAATGTGAAAAACGAGTGGTGGAGTCACTTATTTCACTTGCAAAACTTGTATTAATTCCTATATTACTATTTTCATCTGAGTGATCTTGAAATGTTTTAAAAATTAGTCCATTGTTTAAACGGAAAATATGAGAGTTAATGTTGTAAATATCACATGCTGATCTCATTAATTTGGAATTTGAAGGTTCGATTGAACTTATATTTTTCAAAATTGCCGAGTCAATTAGGTCAAACCCAGTTATTTGTTTTGAACTAATTTCATCAATAGTATTATTACTGTAGTCATCATTTATTTGTGCATAAGAAGATCTCATTAGACTAAATGGTTCACTGATGGAAATGGATTTTGACATCCTTGCAGAAGATCTTGGTGGCGGCACTTTACTTGAAGAATGAGTTTGTTCTCCTGTTGGGAGATCATTTTTGGTATTTTTAACTGCAGATAACTCAATGATTGACTTCTTTGGGAAAAATGAAAAGTTTGTGCTTAACTCATTAAAAACTACTGGTAGATAGCTCCCCGTTAAAATTGACGAATTAGTATTGAGGCCAATCTTTGAATATATAGATTGATCTACACTTGGAGGTTCGATATCCAAACTTAACTGCATTAACTTATTAATATCCACCTTGGGAGAAGATAAATAGTATCTCCAATATGAATTAATATCATTTTTAACATTCTCATCAATTTTCAAGTCTTTATTAATTTTGCTTTGTACATTAATTGCATTGGCGTCTTTGTTAGATGTATCTTGCAGCCTTTGTTCCCATTTATAAAATGCATTTTTTGTTCTATTAATTTTCTTCTCAAGGTATTTAAATTTAATATCATCTTTCAATTTATCGGCATAAATTGTTAAATCTCCAAAATATGATATAACATTTTCTCTTATGAATTTGTCCTCTAGGTTAGGAGGTGCTAGAATAAATACACTATTTGTGGATTTAGATGCAAATTGCCTCCTTCCCAATTGTACCATTGTTGGGATCCAATCACGCAGCACAATTTTTATAGTAGTATCATCGACAAAATTCCAGGTTTTTGATAATCTTAATATTGGTTGAGAACATATAATAGTTGCTATTGACAACCAAGAGGATAAATCTCCAATTTCCTCCAATCTGCAACCAACTTTAATCCAGATCATCAATAATTCTGCACGCAGTTTTGGTGAAGCTGATGATGAGAACAGTTGTGAGGTCATTATTCTTCCCAAAATATGTAAGTTATCATCATTATTGAATACAGAAGGATTCAATGATCTAATTATAAGCGATTCGGTACTATTGTTGTTGGAGCTATTATTCTGTGGAGTCGAAGGACTGATTGTAACATTATTGATATAAGTAGAATTGTAAAGCAGGGAATAATCGTACCTAGGAGACCAAACTTTATCGAATGTCAAACTTATTGTATGGAAAGTGTCAGCAAATGCAATAGGGTCGACTGATTTAATAAAATATTCATATTTTAAGGCTCTCAGTTCATCGGATTGTAATAGCTCTAAATTTTTAAAAGATACTAGTTTGTTTAAAGATTTTGTCTTATTATTTATTATTGTCTTCAAATTTTCTAATTTGAGCATCTTGATTAATGTAAAGATTGAATTTAGACATTGTTGAGATAACAGAAAACTTGGCATCAGATCTACTATTGATTTGATTAATAATGATATTCTTTCTTCTAATAAATTTAATTTTTTTTCATCTGTTGCGTTATCATTATGGTAGTGGGCTATGAAATGATTTGTATACAAAATGAAATAATTAAAAGATTTAGTGAAATCATCTAACATAGGTAGCAATAAAATCAAATTTATTGCATTTCTTGATGTTGTATTCCAAAACAAAACAGTGTGACAAAGACTCTCTAAACTTCCTGAAACAATTCTCTCTCTACCATCTTTATTTTTTTCCAATTTTAATTGTGGATGTGGGAATATATCATTTACATAACTTAAAGTTTGTCTTGGAGTTTGACTTGTAGCGCTTCCAATTGTATTAGTTTGTGCATTATTATTGTTTGAAGGTGGTTGTGTGACTAAAGGATCAAAATACTTCACACTGTTCGGCAGTCCACTCTTGTAAAGATGCAGTAAGGGACCTTTCAATTGTGCTCTATATAGTTTATAATCTGGGACCAATAGAGTATCGTTGTTACCACTTCCAATTGTGTTCAGGTTTAAGCTTGAGCCTGAACTATTTGATTTGTACATGTATAGGTCTTTCTTTGGCGGCACGATGCTTTCTTTGCTCAAGCTGCCACCCAATTTCTCGCCAAGATTATTTTGACTTGTCGAGCCATGCGTTGAATCTGGTCTAGATATATGATCATTTGGCATACGAGAATCTATTGGCGATGCAGCCGATTGCAAATACTGACCGTTCGATCTGTTCACCCATCCCACTTTCAAGATAGTGTTATCATAATTGTTCTGATCCAAAGTGACCACAGTATTCCTATCCGCGTGCTGCTGAGGCTGCTGCTGCGGCTGTGGTTGCTGCGGCTGGCTACGTGGCATCCTTGCCTGTTGAGCAGTCTCTGCGATGGAAGGAATGCCTACAGTGGACGATCGCGACAATTGTTGTTCCGATATGATATTTTCGTTCGATCTACTAAACCTAGAAGACAATAGAAATGAACTTTTCCTCTTGCTCGCTGTTGGCTCAGCCGCATTGCCAGTGGCATTGCCAGCATGCGACATCGAACGTGAACGCGGATGAACAGTGCCATTCCCATTGCCTTCATGGGAGTCTGAATCATCGTCAGCCATTTTGGAGGCCCTCCGTCTTGACGACCATTTGAAACCTCTCATGTCGGTGATCTTATCAATGTTCTTACTCCGTATCCGATGGAAGACAACTGGTGTGTAGGTGAAGTTTGTTTTTTTGATAGAGTGAAGAGAATACACTAAATATATATCTGCATATACGTATATCCCAATTACAAAAAGATAATTATAGAAGGTATGGGCTAATGAAGTAACTGTTCCATCTCCCTGCGTGAGATCAAAATAGAATAAAGAAAAACAGATTACCACTGCACCAGGATATCGAAACCGGGGCATTCCAGTATGCACCAAACAGCATACAATTACAACCACCATTACCAAGAGACACTATTCTGATCACAATTGACACAGTATCTCTTACAAGATCAAAACAATCGACTACTAATTACTGATGGTGGTGTTGGTGTTTGCATTTAAGATTTAGAACCCTGCTGCTCACCAAAACGAAAAATTGATATTGTCGTTTTACATAACCAAACATCGAAGTTTCAAAATTTCGGTTTGGAAGTTCGGTAACGTTTGGCGAGAGGGCCGTGCGTACCGGCCGCGGAAGTGCTGTGGATGCACGCGTGTTTTCTCGCAGGCGTTTTTTTCTTTTTCGGGGCACAGATTTCCTAATCGGGACCGAAACGGGAAAGGACGCGCGCGCGAAGGGTCCCGCTCCCCGATCGGGTAAAAAAAGGAACGCGGCGGGCGGGTAAGCGCGGGTAACTGCGGGTAACGTCACGGATTTAACACGGAGCAAACAGTTCGAGCTCATAGCGCCATGCCCACCACACAGGTGTGGTGGGCCTATACATGCATACATGTGTGTGTGTGTGTGTGTCGTGTGAATTCGCTAAACTGGCACTGGTCCAAGGACCAGTGCCAGTTTAGCCATCGGCTAGCTAGTATCAAAATGTATAATATTAAACTACATATCTACATCACTCCTCTTCCTCCTCTTCCAAAGGATTGTATATATTCTTCGACAACAAGCGGTTCAGTTCCTGCTTGATGTACTCCACCTTTCTTGGATCGACCAGTATATGTGTCTCATCAAGTTCTTCCAAGATTATATCATTGTACTCGGAGTCGATCTGGATGATCAGCGCCTTGATCGATGGATCACACTGGATCAGGGCACCCTTCCTTGCTCTGGCCATTCTTGTGTGTGTCTCGATCTCCCTGTATAGATACTTGAACTGCCAAACGTTCAAACTCTCAAAATAACCTCTGTTCTTAACGACAAACGACGAGATAGCCGATTAGAAACTTCTTGAAACTTTTCAGCTTCGATTTTTAAAGGGCAGATTTTATGCGCTTGGAAAACACAACCATAAAAAAGCATACACTATAAATGAATAAACGGCAGTTTATATTCAAAGCTTCCAGTGGTTTTGATATAATTGGAACCATATGCAACTGCCAATGAAGTATGGTAGGTGTTGAGGATGCTAAGGAGACGCTTGAAGACCCTGTAGAGGATTCAGTCGCTGTGACCCAAGAAGAAAGCTCGCAACCCAGCTCGGAAGAGGACTCTGGTGATGAATTGGAAGATGGGCCTCCCTTACTCAAGTATACTAGGTTTGACAAAAAACTGCCACCAAACTTCTTTCAGAGGGATTCAATCTCTGCCATGTTGCTCACCGATAATTTTTTTGCATTTGGGACTGAAGCAGGGATTCTTCACCTCACTGATAAGTATTTTAATACATTAAAGACATTTAAATGCCATAGATCCTCAATACGGAAGATCTCAACAGACTTCGTGCAAAATAAGTATTTTGGTACCGCATCTCTCGATGGGACGGTGGTCATTGGAGAGTATGCTAACCCATCGAATACTACCGTGGCTTATGACTTTAAGAGACCAGTGAACTCGTTGGTGCTAGATAAGGATTATGAAAGGAATAAAAATTTCATCTCAGGTGGTACTGCTGGAGATGTAGTTCTATCGCAAAGAAACTGGTTGGGAAACAGATTGGATGTAGTTCTGAACTCAGAAGAACATAGATTGCATCAGCATTCAAAAAATTTGAGTGCTGATAAAATATTAGAGCTGAATTATATAAATGATGTTTTGATTTGGTTTAACAATAACGGAATCACCTTTTATGATATATATTCTAAGACTACTTTACTAAACATTCCATTTCCAATGGAAGGTGAGGGAGAACAGACAAGATCAGATTTGTACAAACCATATTTGCATGTATCGGACACAGACAGAATAATTATAGGATGGTATAAATACATCTGGATATTAAAAATATCCGTTTTGAAATTATCTTACAATAATTCTAAGGATAAAAGTAGTCCTAATGGTACTTCTAGATCTTCCGTTGCATCTTCCTCGACTGGTTTTGTACCATCAAAGATATTTAATGAACCAAAGAATATCAGTACATTCTTATCGAATGCAGCTTCATCTTTAAAAGCAACACCTGATAAAAAAATTGAACTTGAGGTAAACTTCAATATAGATTTCCTAATCAGTGGTATTTCATCATTTAAAGACGATCAACTATTAGTTTTGGGCTTTGAAAATTATTCTACGCAAGATTATAGAAAAAGAATAATAACTCCTCCAGAAATCAAGATTCTAAGTATGGTAGATGGGAGGGAAGAAATGAGCAACGAAATAATAGTTAAAGATTATAAGAGTCTTTCGATAAATGACTTTTATTTAGCAAAATATATTGATGATTTAACAACATGTTATTATCTGATTTGTCCAACGGATGCTATTTGTATTCAAGAACTTACTTTAAAGGATCACTATGATTGGTACGTTAAAAACAAGATGTATCTAAAAGCATGGGAAATTGGTGAATATGTAACTGACGATTATGAACGTTTCAAAGTTGGTTTACTGTATCTTCAAGATATCTTAGATAGTGATAATAATGAACATTTAGCTAAAATGATTAATTCTATTTTAAACTATCGAAAATTGGATAATATTCAAGATGGTGAATTGCTACAAAATATTAAAGATGAATGGAAAAAACATATTTTACATTTTGCTAAAAATGGTGAATTGTCTTTAATTATTAATTATATCCCAACTTACTACAACATCGGAGTTGATACATATGATATTGTCTTGGACTCGCTTTTGAAAGAAAAAGATTTTACTGGATTGTTAGCTTTATTAGAAAATTGGCCTCCAGATTTATATAACAGGAAATTGCTAACTGATAATGTAGAACAATTAATTCAATTACAAGACACAGATAATGTTGAATATAGAAAACTAGTAATTTACTTATATTCAAAAGAGGAAAAATATTCAAAAGCTATACCTCATATGCTAATAATTAATGACTTGAACGCTTTGGATATACTAATTTCTCATGATATAGTCTCCCAATTTATGAACGATATAGTACGAATAGTTTTGCTACCTTTTAATAATGATATTAAAAAATTTGATGAATTGGCACTGGGTGAAGTAGAATTATTATTAACCAAACCAATCCAAATATTGGTAAAAAGTAAAGACACACTGGATCTTAAAAAGCTCATAGATGCTTTCAGTGAACCAAAATCTCTTCAAATTGTCAATTTCTTATTCTTAAAAGAGATATCTAACTTCGACCCAAACCTGACAATAGCATATGAGGATTACATGATCCAACTGTATTTTAATTACAGCAAATCAGAAGTCCTTTACGTTTTTAAAAGAAAATCAGATTATAATATTGAAAATGCTATTGATATATGTATGAAGAATGGTGATGCTGTAGAAGAACTGATATATTTGTGGGGAGAAGCAGGTGAAACAAAGAAAGCACTTTCTTTAATAATTGATGAATTGAATGATCCTACAACTGCTATCGAGTATGTTAATAGTTGGGGTGATGTGGAACTATGGGAATTTTTAATAGGTTACAGTTTAGATAAGCCAAGTTTTGTTAAAGCTTTGTTAAATTCGAATGATAAATTTGGTGAAACTTATGCTGAAGTGATAAAAGGAATGCCTGATACAATGGAAATAGAAGGATTTTCTGTTATTATTAACAACATTTTAAAAGATAATACACTCTCTGAAAGTGCCTTAAAAAATATTTTTAAGATTATCGATGATGAAACAATATCATGTTCGATGGATTACATGCGAATAAATACGATGGGAAAGCTATTTGATGGAGAAGCAGATAAATAGATGTTTAAAAACTAAACTTCATAATAATTAAAATATGCATTGTTTATATATAACTAGAAAATTATGTGTTTCGCCCATTATATCTATGATTTATATGTACCTGAATTAGTATCGTGTAGATACTTTAGATTTAATTGATCATCTAAAATATCTTGAATATAATTGTCGTATCTTGATGCTAAATTGTTTTTTGGTGGTTTATTGATTTTGTTTTTGAGATATGAAATATTTGAACGGATTTCTGTAATTGACTGATCAGAAAGTATTATATTGTGCTTGTTTTCTGCACGGTTTAAAATATATTCGAGTGCTTTTATAATGTTTATATTTTCCGAATTGTTTTTAGTTTCTTCTAGTATAAATAATGTTTCATTCATATTAGGATCGGTAGTGTTGGTAACAATATTTTGGTTTTGGTCGACATTCATGGAAACTTTATTGATATTTCTGGATGTAAACATGTTATTAGATAAATTATTTGATAAAGATGTACAGTCATGTTCTTCGGGTGTTTCACTCGTACCTAATGTAGTTAACATTTCAGGAGGATTTTTAACTAAAATTGGATCCACGATAGTGTTATTTGTTACAACTGGCAATGTATTTTGAGGGAACTGTTGGTCAATATTCGTCATCGATGATGACGGTTGAAACTGAAAGTCCATCGTTGGCATAATAAATAGATCAGGATTGTCGATCAAAGTACTGACATTAAATAAATTATTATCCAGATTATCTGTCGTCTCTTCTAAAAACTTTTCAATCTCAAAGGAAGGTTCTAGATTAATATCTTTCTTGTTTGAAGAAAATTCAGACATTATTTTTTTGGTGTCGAAATTTAACGATTCTCTATCTAAATCTGCGAGCTGTAATTCATTTGTTCCCATTAGATTGTTACTATTTGTGTCAATTCTAGGAGAGCAACATATTTTATTATTAGGTATGTCAGTTCTAGAATGGTAATGGCTAGGACTATATTTATTGGCTCTAATTTTGTTTGCATTAACTTTGTATGAATGAAATTCTGGCTCAAATTCTTCAACTATAGCACTTTCTATGATCTCTTTTGAATTCAAAAGATTTCTATATTTATTTTCAATATTTAAGTCTAAGAGCAATTCATAATCCCACTTTTTTACACAATCAAATAATTCGCATTTCTTAGCTAATTCCTCATCTAATTGAGTATTTCTTTTGAATGCTATTCCTGCAGAATTTGCTTTCGGAAGTTTGTTGGATGAAATTATACCAGAACATCTCCAACTTGAACTTATTGTTTCTGCTGGGATTTCTTTCCACACTTGTTCAATAAATTTAAAAGCGTTTGACATTGTAAGCTCACTTTGCTCAAAATTAATCAGTTGTCGCTTTGAAGTCTTCTGGATCATTCTTTGTTGTAGATCAATTAAAGCATCGTACTGCTTTATTCTATATCTTATTTTGAATTCGTCCAAAACACCCCAATTAAAAGGTAAGAATTTTGTTGCTGCGCATGTGTAAACTAATGTGATATTTGATAATTGAGAATTGACGATTCTATGTGAACAAGAATCATCTAATATAAGACAAACCTTTCTATCATTTGAGATCAGCCTTTTATCCCATCTCACCAGCCAATCGTGAAAAATATTACTGGTTAGAATTAATCTTGAATTGCTTCTGTATGATATATTAAACATCTTTGACATTTTTCTTCCTAAATTCTGATTTGATCCAACTGAAGATTCTTCCCCTGTGTTATTTTGATTGGCGGTAGATGAATCAGGGAAATAATTTTTGAAACTCGAATAGTTATTATATTTTCCTATTACTAATGGCTTAAGCTTTTCTGACCCCGAGGTATTAGAACATAACATCATTGTAAGGACTTCGAGTCTACTTTGAATCTTACTTGATTCATACTGGTTATAATCCAGTGGTAGGTTGTATGCTAGAAATGTCTCATCCACTGTAAATATATCATCACTATTGAAAGTGTCAAGCAGCTGTTTCAATTCCGATCTTTCTTCGAACCTCCAAATTTTCTTTGGTTTTAACTTATGACTTGCATCCAAAACCTGACTATTCAAATTTAATTTTGACAAAAAGTTCACTATGTATCTATAACTGAATATCCCATTACCTTCTCTATACTGTGATGGGATATTTAACCAAATTGATTGTGAAGTAACTTGTAAGATATGGATGCTTACAGGCATATCATTCCAAATGCTCTGGTACAACCACTCTTGTAGTATCCGTCGTACCAAAAAATTGTTTTGTCTTCTCAGTCTATTTGCATGCTTCTCATGTTTCTTTGCATTCATATAAGTATCTTTATTAGCCAATAACCTCGATACAGTCCCTTGCGATGGTTTCTTGTCTAGCTGGAAAATATCGAAAGCCCATTTAGCCAAATCCAATTGTGTCCACTTCGGATGCTTCTCTGCCATTAGGCAGATGTTATACTTCTGCTCGATCGACAACATTGGCAGAATTATCTAATAATACCTTTAGACAATATTATATTTCTTCGTTGTGAAATTTCCTACCCACTACTTCTGCAAACTAGCAGACTTAAACTCAAACAGAATGGTTTGTTCAGTGGTTCAAAGTTCAATGATCTCAAAATCAAGTCTCCTGAATATATCAATTCTCTCATTCATCTAAATGTTTGTACATTTATTTAACCATCAAAAATGTATATTCCAATTTATTACTGGTATAAATTTTCATTAGCAACCATTTGTGTGGTATCATTGCCTTTAGCGTGGATATTTTATAATTCCTTCAGAAACCTGCGCAGCGAGAATATATAGATATGACCTTATGAGATTAAGTAATCGCTATAGAACAACAAGATAAGATACTTCTGTATTGTTTGTTGGGTTCAGTTAACAGACAAGATGATATAGTTATGGGAAACAGTATGCTAAATTGATTGGTGTAGTTGTATGTAATTTTGACTAGTGAATAGAGATCATATAAACATGATAGAGCTATTTACAAATTCCCGAGACATTTGTGGGTAGTTAAAGATTTTGGTTTCTAAGTTGAACGTTGGAAGAACGATGATACCTGAGCTATTGCTCCAAGGTTGTCTAGTCCTGGGATGGATGGTAATTGGAACCAGGAATCATTTTCTGCAGTGTTGGAGTCCGTGGTAGGTTCCCAGCTGTTACATTGGCGGAATCCGTAGGCGTTGATACCAGTTAGACAGATGCCCACTAAAACTAGCACTAGGTAGAATAGTTTCAATCTTAGTATGCACATAATTGCAAAAACGATCCAAACGATAGGCGTTAGGTAGATGGACCACCAAAACAATTTTGAATCAATGGCATTGATTGGTATGGTGCTAGGTGGATACTGTTTGTGCGACTCAAAAGTTAGTGTTTTGCCAGACACACCTGTTGAGTCGTACCACCAGCGCAGTTGCACTAGCTTACGACCACTTATATTCTTGGTAATGTAAAAATCACACGCCAGCAATAGCACAATAGTGATGAATTGTGCTGTGAAAGAGAAAAAAATTGAACCCAATATATAGAAGACAATTGGTACTGCTTTGCCGGCCAAATGCACTGACAAAGTCAGAGGATGGGACGATTTCAGTATTGTCGAGTAAAAGTTTCTAATGTGCTCCATATCTACGTCTTAGTGCTGGTATATTTTTCAGTGAGTGCAAGTTTAATTGAAATGAGCTCGCGGAACTTCTCGAGTGCACGCTACTTGATAATCAAAAAAGACCAATTGTTAGCAACAGCAGAGTCTATATATGCAATGATGACTATATGTGTATGATACAGTAAGCACTCCTCCTTAAAACTGACTGTTTAAGAATTAACATGGTGCGTATATATAGTTAATGTATTTCATTAAGCCAGCAATCGATTAAGAAAAGGGTAGAACTGTCTTAGTCACGTGAATTACACGTGATAGAACAATATTTAAAGAAGTGTCAGCAATAATAGGTGACAGTAACTCAATCAATTTAGTTATTCCTGGTTCTTTTGAAGCTCAGTCAGTGGAATTCACAAGGATTCAGGAAGTAATACATCAATGTTACTTCTTTAATCCAACTATGTTATGGTGAATAGTACATAGTTGTTAAGAATCAAGCATAGCGTCAGTGACAGATTCGCTGTCATTGACTGAGTTGTTAAGTTGTTCGTTAGTGTTCATATATGTTGGAAATGAGACTGGTCGTATAAGTGACTATACGATACCAGATATTACCTCTTTAGGAGATTATTGTTGCAAACCTGAAACAATAGTGCCTGCAAGATGTGGAGTAACAAGCTTATGTTGGGTAGTTCCAACATCTAAGTTAGTGTCATTAGCCACTTCAGTTGCTCTAGTATAGTCCATCTTCTTTATAGTTAAATAATCGATTGGTCCTTTATTAGTGTATTTAAACTATTCTATATAGAGTTAGAAGCCCTCCTTATATATGAGTTGAACTGACAGTTGAATGAACACGTACACATGTTCATTCATCCTCCTAAGATCTTTAGTGCTGTATTGTACATCTGTGTTTATCGCGTAGCCATTTCCATTGTAGTGAGAAATTTTCACCTACCACTTGGAAGATTGTTCTAGACCTTCTTTCCATTAGTAAGTGATCTATTAGTTCTGGACTCAAAGTGTCATAAACACTTAGTTCTGTCACATACACTACAATAATTCTGACACAAGAATGTAATAGCAGAATTCCTAATGCATAAATAGTACTGTAGAACCATCAGCCTGCCGTACGTGTTCAACTCGACGACATCGTCTCGTTGGACAGAACGGTGGATTGAAATATTATGTATATATAAACCCCGGTAATCAATAGTAAATAATTCATTGATCCAGGTCGAAGAGACCAGAGAGGTTAATTTAGATATAAAGTATATAATCTAACAACATTTTAGTATATTAAGGCAACGAACACAACTATTGAGCAAGCACCAACAAGTTCAGTCACATACACTACAATAATTCTGACAGTATCATATATTCAGCTATACGTCCAGTGTCATTTCCGACATAAACTATCTGTCTATCATGTTACATTCCTGTCATGATCTAATAATTGTAATATCCACGTTACGACAACGTAGGTAGAGAACTCATCCTTGTTAGCTCAGTTGGTAGAGCGTTCGGCTTTTAAACATCATGTTTAAACCAAGGATACCGAAATGTCAGGGGTTCGAGCCCCCTATGAGGAGTTCTTTATTTTTTATTATTTTTTGTTTGTGCATATCTTGTGATTCAAGGTAATCCTTTGGTACTTGTTATTGGAGGGACTTAAACTCCTTCTAATCATTAATTGAAGTCACCTACATTATCAATTGACTATACATAATCATTTATTCTCTTTTAACCAACGCTTGATTCAAATGGTTCGTAAGCTCTACCCAGATTTCTGTGTGATAAAATACACCGGAACGCCAAAAGTATCTTTCGAATTTCAAAATACGAAAAGTTCAAAACATATTTTTTTCAAAACGAATCTTAGACATGTAACTAAAACATTTTGAAACCATCATATGTAAATATAACTATAAAATTTGTAAAAACCTATATTCTAACTTCAAATACACTGCACCAGCATCTCTTTAATGATCCCATAGTCATCTTGCAGATTCAAAATCAATTAGTTGATAAATTAGTTACAAAAGAGACCCACTCCTTTTCACTAAAGAAAACGTCTTTGAGGCCCAATATTTTTTATTTCCTATTTCCCTGACCAACAACTACGCTGAATACCCAATTAACTTACTTGTCGATCATGATTGATGTGAATGTGAATAATATTTTTTTTAAGTCATATTCGGTAGACCCTAACACTGGCCATTCCATATATGTTTTTGATTCTACTTATTTGCCGTCTCCAGAAGAAATTGGTGATAAACAAGTCTTTGATTTATTGATCGATGAACTTATGGATACATTGATTGCAAAGCTACCGGCTGCACCTTATTCAATTGTCGTATTTTCTTCTGGCTTTTCCAAGAAAAAAATTAGTTGGGTTTATGGTATCAAAATGTATTCGAAATTGCCTAATGAATCTCGTAAATATTTACAAAAGACTTATATCGTGCATGAATCTTTTTACATCAGAACTGTTTACCAAGTTTTATCAAATGCAATGAATTTCAAATTCCTTGGTTCAAGCAGTAGTAGCAACAGCAATAACTCTGATAATAATCTACTTAATAATGATGATAAAAATAGCATTCCAGCTGAATCAGTCGATACTTCTGCATATTTAGTCCACGTTCCAAATTTAACTGCACTATCACACCTAATTGATATAACTAGGTTGAGAATTTCATTAAATGTATACTTACATGATTATGATATATCTGAATATATTGACGTTCCGGATGAATATTTTGGTAGAATGACAACCATAGGAACAAAACAATATAAACAATTAATTTTTGATAAAATATTCAAAAGGTTAAGAGTAGAAAGTGTCGCAAATGAACTGGTGTTCCAGAAGCCTGGATCTTATAAAAAAGTCAATATCTTATTAGATATCATTGAAAGAAGTAATTACATCGATTTATCACAATGGGATATCTACTCTTTAGCATCAGTATTTTTTAATTTTTTGAAAAATAAATCAAAACCATTGATACCAATTGACTTGATGACACTACCAATCTCAGATGATTTTGATTACACATATTCTACCTTCATGAAGATCATTGAATTTAACAACTATTATGATTTGTTAGTTGCAATTATACCTTTATTTCTATCCGTACTGGATGCACACGAGACTACTAAACATGATTCAAGGAGTTTAAGTAAAGCATTAGCGCCAACACTCTGCAAAGAAAGAATATCAATGAATAGTTCGAGCCGAATGGCCATCGGCATTCGGTTTATAAAGAACCTATTGGAACATTTTGATGATATTCGCCACAAGATAGATTCTTCAAGAGTGGGAAGAACTAGTAGAACTAAAAGTGACACATATAGTACTGCACCAATAACATCACCGATGGCAAAACAAAATGGTAAGGTAACTCAACAAAATGCAGGTAAAGCAATACCTACTAATATATCAAATGGTCAAACTAATCCTCCTCCTCTCTTACCAAAACCAAGGAAGATGAGTCCAAGTAAATATGATAATAATGTATATGCCAACAGAACCCCTAGCCGTGATCATAGCCCAACTAGATCATCTTCAATTATCCAGCCACCTTCAATAGTTTCCAAAACAAGAGGATCCAGCACTGATTCCTTATCTTTATCTCTAGGTGTAAATAATAATATTCCAAATTTGCCACCTAGAGTTGCTAGTGTTTCCGTCCGAATAAACAGTGACAGCCTTGCTTCAGAATCACAAAGTAGTATCAATACTATATCAAGCAACAACACAAATAATTCGATGAAAAAACAAGAAAGTGAGGAGCTAGTTGCATCACCACTTCCACCAGAGTCTATTAAGGAAATGGTTCAAGAAAGTCCATCCAATGAGGACAATGAAGAGATTAACAAGATTTTAAAAGGCGCAAGTAAATTAACCTTAGAAAACAATGCCAAAATTCTAACTTTTGACAGAGAAATGAAAAAGAAGAAACAAAAAGAACAAAAGTCTAACGCTTCAACAGCAGCTAAATTTTCAAGTGGTGGTTACTCGGGTATTAAAACAGGAAATAAAGTAAGTAAACTGGCTGCATTATACGAAGAGAGACTACAAGGCATCCAAGTAATGAACGAACTTCAAAAACAAATGAACAATGCATAGAGTATCACATTTTACTCTCTCATACATATATAAATACATATTATTATCATCATCAATATTATTACCATTATTACCTCCTATTCTTCATCTGCTTCTGCATTGAATAGATAAAATACATAAAACTAACTCAACTATAACCGTGTTTAAAACAATTATGTTAAGAATTGAATCATGTAAATATATATATCATGTCAAATATTGAATCATTAGATCTCAAACCTGATCACTAATAACGATAAATTCTCAAACTTAGATCTTGGAAATTGCGTTTGCTGCGCTATTATCTGTGGAAGTTTACGAGTGACATTATTTCGGGATATTTGGTTTCCTAAAAGGGAAATATTAAAATTTCACTAATCGAAGCAATTTTACACAGTTCACTTAATTAAAATACCTATTTAGTAATTTCGAATGTTTATTAACAAGTAAGTATTCAAATACTTTGATCATTCCCACGATACTATAACATGCTTATTGAGAATATAGCATTAGCAGTACAGGTAGATTGACATATTACAAATATCAGCCTAAGATACAAAAGTTGCATACTAGGAGGGAAACAATTTGGTTACGTTTGGTTTTGAATATTTATTAGTATTTCTAGTATTCATATATCTTTATCTCGAATTATTAACAGGACGTGTGGAACAGCAAAGGATCTTTGACCAGTTATCTCAAATTGTTGGATCTCGCAAACTATTTTAGGACACAACATTTCACAACCACCAACCTTCTTTTTTTTTTCTTTTTTTTGCAAAACAATAAATGAATCCTGACAATAGGGAATCTCATATTTCCACAACTACTCCATTATTTGGTGATAAGAAGAACTCGGTATTTTTAGTATCCCCAACCAAATCCTTGTCCTATGTAAGGAAATCTGGCATACAGACACAAAATAATAATGTTGATAATGAAACTGATACATTCATGAGATCCGGATCTTTGGATACTTTGAGTAGTAAAGGTGATTCTTTTATAACAGCATATTCAGCAGAGCATAACTCTTCAAATATAACTCTCGATAATTACCAAGATCATTTTAATGAATTTCAACAATTACAAGAGACTAACTCGGATAATAACTTGTACTTTGATGAAAAAATTATCACAGAGAATTCTCTTCTCGAAAACGAATCTAATCTGCAAGATAACTTTAATTTTGATATTGATGCAACACCATTGGTTAAGGGAATAACAAATAAACAGGATATTAGCGATATAACTACACCTATACTACCGAGAGCTCAAAATAATAATAGACATTCATTTGAAAATGAACACTCTATAGTTGAGCGCCAATATATCAATACCAATGGAAAGAAAATAAGTGGATTGGGACTAAGTACAGCATCTCTCGACATGCTCAATAATTCTATTAGTATAAAAGATAGAGATTCAATCTTGAAAGATACGAAAGGCGCATCACCTACTAGAGCAGTCAGAACATCAATGTTGGTAAATGAGTATACACAAATTATCCCAGACAGCGTAACTCCAGAATTCCCTCTACCTGATGATAGGCATAGATTTGTTTCAAATGCAAACACCGAAAATAGTAAAGCGATAAATCAACGTTCTTCCTATATCACAAATGATTCTGCTAATACTTCAGATGAGTACATAAAGAATAATAAAAGGTCTACTTTTCTATCTGATAAAGGTGAGTATGACAATAGAAAGCCGTCTGCTGCTTTATTTGATGAAACAAAGAAGACACAAGCAGCCCCAAGTAATGACAATATAGTAAGCGCAGCGGTCGAGAATGAAAATTTAGCATTCTTATTTATTGTTGCTACACATTCTTTTGATTCAACGTCTTTAAATAACACTGATGATGAATCCATTTGCCTGTCTTTCAGAAAGGATGATGTTGCATTCGTACATACAGTTGATGAATCTGGATGGGGTGAAGTAACACTGGTCAAAAACCAGGCTAGAGGATGGGTACCTTTCAATTACTTCTCAGATTTAGTGAAATCCGAAAACTATACAAAAAAAGGAACTAAAGAAGATACATCTTCTATTGTGGAATCAAGAAAACCGTTAGAGGACCTACTTAATACCTGTGCAAGATTTTTATTATATCCCCAAGATGAGCCATTGGAAGGTACTAATGAATTTACTTTCAATATAGAATATGTTAACTCTATTAGAAATGGTGTAAGAACATTATTAGAATTAACTGAATGCGTATCACGTTCCAATGAATTAATTCAGTCAAGTTATGACCTGAGAAGAGCAAGAAAGAAACTACTTGCTGATTGGTATAATTTGATGATAAAATCTGATCATTATAAACATACTACATCTAACGCAAAAATTGGAAACTTAATCACCCTGGTATATGAAGTTCTTAAAAGAGCATTTACATTCTATGTTGTATGGACCAAAGTGAAAGCAACTCAAGACACTGAGTCTGCATCTAGAAGAACTTCGATGCAACTAAACAAGTTGCCAGAGTCAGAAATAAGACGAAGTAAATCTATTCATAGAAGAATGGAATATCTAGACACCCCACCAAATGCTACTATAAGATTACATGAAATTTATGATATTCTATTTAGGTATATTGGTTTACTTTTAGGCCGTTTAGACATCATTGAACATAATCCAAATAGTTGTGAAACGCTGGAGTATATTGTTCTTCAAATGATAATATTGTTAAGGGAATTACTATACATTAGTAAATCATGTGCAACTATAATTCAACAAAAATATCACCATACTTATGAGAACCACTTAGATGAAAGTTTAGATCCTTTATTATCATTCGTATCTATTTTGGTATCATGTATCAAACAGCTAGTCACTCAGATTTTAAATGAAGATTATGAGAAGACTGCTACTAATGTTCAAATAAGAAAAGGAACTTACTTTTATACTGATGAAGGTAAGCATCTGATGATGATATTATCCAGCATGGCACCATTGATATCCAGTGCCGTTGCATGTTGTGGTAACTATATAAGAATAATTGGAGATTTTCAATTGGGGTCTGATAGAAAATACCCAAATTTTAAGAAAATTAGAATAACACCTGAAGAATTTATTAAAAAATGTTCAAATGGGATCGTCAGCACTCTTAATAAAGCTACATTCCTGGGAGATGAATCGACTAAGGACAAAAGACAAAAAAGCATTAAGGAGATGCCACGGAAAAGGATCTCTCGTTATTCCACAATTAGGGTTGGGGATAATAGTAACTTTTGCATATCACCTGAAGGTACTCAATTTTTACAAGAACTAATGCCGGAAAAACCATTTTCAAGGGATTCAATATTTGCAAAATTTAAGATAGAAGATAATGAAACTTTTGATGATTCCCAAGATCAGTCACAGAAAGATCAAATTAATAATAGAGAGGTAATGATGGACCAAATAATGATAGGGCCTGATGAAAATATAATTGGTGCATCTTTTAAGTCTTTGGTATTTAAATTGACTGATGAAGTATGGAAGGTCGATGATTTTTTTATAGCAACTGTGTTACTTAATTTTAGAACATTTGGGACTACTGTTGATCTGATCGATTTGTTAATTTGTAGATTTGATGTTAACAATACGAGTTCTTTCAATGAACACTCGAAGTCTTTTTCAACTGGATCTGCCAAACTTAAATTACGTAGAAAATTAGTTTGCAAAATATTCCAAACCTGGATGGAAAGTTACTGGGATTATGAATCTGACTTTGATATATTGGCCACGATTATTAATTTTTTTAATGAAGGGATTAGTGTTTATTTACCAATTGAAGCAAAAAATCTAATCGAAGTCGCTGCTAAACTATTTGTTGCAGCTGGAAACTCTAATTCCCATTACTTTAGAACTCAAATAAAAAGTATTGTAATTCCATACAATGCAGAAAAAACAAATACTTCATCAGTGATCTCATCTACTTCCACAGATTCAACGAAATACAAATCCTCACTATTTTCTGTAGATGATAGATTAATCGAAGAATATGAATTAACCCATGTTATCGAACCGCCTAACCAAAATTCTTTTTCTCTACCAATTCCTATATTAAATATTGGACGATCAGCTTTATTATCTAAATATAATATACAGGATATGGAATCTGCAGTTAGGAAATATAGATCTTTTCGGGATAATGCTTTATCTAATACTGAAACAAGACAATTTGAAGAACAATCCGATCTTGAAATGTTAATCAAAGAGTGGAATGAAATGGTTAAGAATGATCATCACTTGAGTAAGTACATTCATTTGCCATTAAATCTAGTAGATTTAAACCCCTTGGAAGTTGCAAAACAATTAACGATTATTGAATCAAAATTGTATTTATCTATCGAACCTTTTGAATTAGTTAACGATAACTTTTTAGAAAAGAAGAGAAAAGAAGGATTGGCACCAAATGTGAATTTAATTATTGACTTCACAAATCAGTTATCACATTACGTAATTGAAGGTATTCTTTCACCTAATTTATCTAATCAAAGTAGAGCTGTTAGGCTAAAAGGCTGGTTAAAAATTGCTCTGTCAGTTTTATATTTTCGTAATTTTAATTCTGTGGCATCTATAATGACAGCCCTTCAAAACCATGTCATTACTCGTTTGACTGACATCTGGGAATTACTAGATGAAAAGGATATGGATTTATTTGATTATTTATCCAGAATCATCCATCCTAATAATAATTTCAAAGTATACAGAAAAAAACTTAACTCTATTCTGGAAGGTGATACAGCAAAAACTATTAAAGCCTCTAAGTGCTCTTTGCCAGTAGTACCATTTTTCAACTTATTTTTACAAGATCTAACTTTTATTAGTGAAGGTAACCCAAATTACCGTAACGCAAACTCCTTTAGACCAGATAAAACGATCAATATTGATAAGTACTTTAAAATCAGCAAATCGATTTGCATGGTTCAATTTTTCCAAGTACCATATGAAACCAGAAATCTTTCAACACCTACAAAAAGAGAATCTTTTTTTAGTCTAACAGAACACATGGATGTTGATACAAATTGTATCGCTCCAATTCCTCTATTACAGGAATTTATATTGGACGAATTTTGGAGAGTAAACACTTTGTATTCACAAAAAGATGACAGAGCATATGAGTTGAGTTTACAATTAAAACCAAAAAACTAGTTTATGTCCAAATTGTATTATTAAATATTTTTTTATAGATTGCATTTTATATCATATATGGCAATAATGACATAAATGCGACTGCATTTAAGAACTCACACGTCTACATTTCAACCGCTTATGTTCTTAATTTTTTATTAATAAATAATTTTATATATACACACATAAATATATAGGTACATTGAAAATTCAATTAAATACAGTACCAATAAAATTGATTGCTGAACCTGCCTTGAAAAATCCGACTTGATCCTTAGACATAGTGTGCTTCGTTTTGATAATAAAAGAGTTACCATTTTTCTTTGTTACCTTTACATCCAAGGTACCACCATTATCACCTCCCTTATTGATCATGTCTGCTAAACCTATTGTTTCCAGAATATCACCTGAGCTTAATTTATCGTAGTCATCCTCATGCATAAAAGTAAGAGGCAATATACCTTGTTTCTTCAAATTAGTTTCATGTATTCTTGCAAATGATTTAACCAATAACATCTTACCACCTAAATACCTTGGCGACAATGCCGCATGCTCTCTTGCTGAACCTTCACCGTAGTTGTGTTCTGCAACAACATTCCACGGTCTATTTTCATCTTTCCATTTCATCATCAATGCAGGGATGTCGTAGCCAGTTCCATCCAAGTCATACGCTTTATTTACCTCTCCAGTTTCTTTATTTTGTGCACCAATTAAAGTGTTATAGGATATATTTTCTAAATGACCTTTGTATTTTAGCCACACCCCTGCTGCAGATATGTGATCAGTTGTACATTTCCCTTCTACTTTCAGTAAAATGGTAGTTTTCAATTCCTTTCCATCCCATCGATCAAATGGTGTCAGTAATTGCAAACGATTAGATTCCTGTGAGACATTAATTTCTACATCTGGATTTGCTGTTGGAACACCTTCAGTCGGATAGAGTTCATTTCTACCATGCTTGAATCCGTTTGCAGGAAGTTCTTCAGCATTTGGTGGTGAGAATTTGAATGAACCACCATTTGGCAGAGGAATAGAATCGGTTATTGGATTGAATTGAGCATCACCCGAATAAATCATAGCGGTTACCACTTCTGGAGATGTTAAGAAATTCATTGTATTTTTATTACCATCATTTCTAGCTCTAAAGTTTCTGTTAAAGGAAGTAAAAATTGAATTTTCTTTCTGAGTTTGTTTTGGTACATCTTCTCTGTCCCATTGGCCAATACACTGACCACATGCATTTGATAGAACTGTTGCTCCATTTTCGGCAAAAGTCTTAATTATATCGTCTCTATCTAAGGTGGCACGAATTTGTTCTGAACCTGGTGTAACAAAAAAGGGAATCTTTGGCTTTAAGCCTGCTTTGCTAGCTTGCTTGACTAGATTAACAGCACGACTCATATCTTCATAAGAAGAATTTGTGCAAGAACCGATCAAACCTGCAGAAATATCCTGAGGCCAGTTATTTTTCTTGGAAATCTTACCGTATTCAGATATTGGAGTCGAAAGATCCGGGGTGAAAGGACCATTGACACTTGGTTCTAAAGCAGATAAATCTATTTCAATAACTTTATCATAATGACATCCTTCATCAGCACGCAATAAATTGAATTGATTCAATGCAACATCTGCATATTTTGTCACAAAATGTCTACCTGTGGCATTTAAATAACGTTTGTGGGCATCCATATAAGGGAAAAGTGATGTTGTAGCACCTACTTCCGCCCCCATATTACAGATCGTTGCCATCCCTGTACAAGACAGGTGATTAATACCTTCTCCGAAATACTCAATGATAAACCCTGTGCCACCCCTTACCGTTAGCAACCCAGCCAATTTCGTAATGACATCTTTTGGCGAAGACCAACCATTTAGTTGACCAGTCAATTTAACACCCATGACCTTTGGAGTTTTCAACTCCCATGGAGTAGCAGTCAATGCATCCACAGCATCGGCACCACCTACGCCGATTGCAATGGCACCCAAACCACCAGCATTTGGTGTATGAGAGTCAGTACCCAGCATCAACAAACCGGGAGCACTGAAATTTTCCAAGATGATTTGATGGATGATACCTGAGCCAGGTCCCCAGAACTGGATACCATACTTGGTTGCACAATTGTGTAAGAAATCGAAAATTTCCTTATTTGTAGCAATTGATCTAGCTAAATCCTTTTCTTCACCATTCTTCCCTACAATAAGATGGTCACAATGAATCGAAGCCGGCACAGCAATCTGCTGCAAACCAGTATTAATAAATTGTAAAAGGGCCATTTGAGCTGAGGCATCTTGCATGGCAACCCTATCTGGAGATAATTTCAAATATTCATCACCTCTGATGTCATAAATACTATTATAACTGCTAATGGTGCCAATTGTCTCTTTGATATCAGTCAAATGTGTATACAAGATCTTTTCTGTTAAAGTTAACGGCTTGTCATTGGCGAATTTCTTCAATGCAAAAAGATTCCTAATAAGTTTAGCGTATGGAGGAATCTGATTATTGTATTTATTAGCATCTTTATCGTTAATATTATCGTATGTAGTAGGAAACAGTTGGTCCAAATTCTGAGACGTTGCTAGCGACCTTCTGACCTCAGAACTCTTAATCACTCTTTGTAGTAGTGGAAACCTTCTACGCACAAGCATCTCAATATGTTATAGGCAATTATTTGTTCTACTTAGTAATGCCACATTTTTTATTGGAACACTATTCTGAAGAATGGAACCAAGACTGTTCAATCGAATACCTCTACGTATTTATACATCTTATCTAACCGAAAACTCAGTCATCGCGGTCACCTCAGCAGCTGACTGTTTCTAAAATCCCCAGTAAAAAAAGAGGTGGACATCTCATTAGACACTGTCGATAGCAGGCCTGTCTTTGCCAGGCCTGTAATTCACTACAAATTAGTCATAGTTCTTGTCTCTAGTGGTGATGTCCAAGGGCGTCGACTGGATCTTTCCGGTGAAATTTGCCAAAAGGCTCATCGCAAAAAGTTCCAACGGAATTAACAAAGTGCTCGACAGGGTCTTGGGCGATGAAAGTTCGAGTATTTGAGGGTTATTTGTGGGTATGTGGATGGATGGTGGTGTCTGAAGATCTGTGTGAGTGTATATATGTGTAAGAGTGTGGGTGTATGGTGCAATATTTAGCCTTTCAAGATCAGGAAGAATGTATATGCAAAAAAATTTGAAGGATGCGAGGTTCGAACTCGCGCGGACACCGTCCAACAGATCTTAAGTCTGCCGCCTTAGACCACTCGGCCAACCCTCCAACTAATTTGCGAGATGTCGTTTGAATCTACTAGTAAGGATGTAAATGTTTGCAGCATTTACTGGCCAAGTTTAATGAGTGCTGTGTGTTGGGAATGACACTGGACGTATAACTGAATATACGATACCAGATATTACCTCTTTACGAGACTATTGTTGTAAAACTGAAACAATAAGTCCTCACGAGAATGTAATAGCAGAATTTCTAATGCATAAATAGTACTGTGGAACCATCAGTCTTCCGTACGTGTTCAACTCGACGACGTCGTGTCGTTGGACAGAACGGTAGATTGAAATATGATGTATATATAAACCTCTGTAATCAATAGATAAATAATTCATTGATCCAGGTCCAAGAGACGAGAGAGATTAATCTGATTATATAGTATATAATCTAACAACTATTAATATATTAAAGCAATGAATGCAACTATTAAGCATTCTAATTGAACACGTAAGGCAGATTGACTGTTCGGCAATTCTGTTTATGCATTAGAATTTATCTCATTAAATTCTTGCAGGTAGCATTGTTCCAAGGTTCGTTTCTCCGCAGGATCTTGGTTTGATCTTTTTTTAACTTATATAATGATATTATTCATTTTAGAAATTAACATGACTCTAAAGTATAAACTGGATAGCTATTTATACTTTTACTTTTCGACAAACTTTCAAGATAGTTTGTTTCTGTGGACTTGTTATGGTTGAATTAGTATAATAACGTATTAACAACTGTGTTTCGGATGATAAGATAGTTTCCTTAAGGAATTGTCATCTCATAACAATCTGTTATAATTCTAGCTAGGGTATCTTGGTTATGTATTCGGGATTGAGGTATAAATTAACTGTCAATTAAGTGGGCAATATGAATGTTTCAAAAACAGATTTGCGTTCATAATTGGTCACTTTTTAGTGTTGATTGTGATCATACCTTCTTTCTGTTACAATAAGGCAAAAAGGAAACAGAATTTCGCAAAGTTATACTTTCCAAAAATTTACTATTTATATTTTGTTACAAAAAATTATATTTCTGTGTTGAGGAAGACGTTAATTGAACACATTAACATACACCAAAATATTAAAACAAATTATTGTTCTCTTGCGGATATTAAACTTTATATGTCTAAATTTATTGTTAGATTACAATTTATTATTGCAAGTACTTATTTCCGTGACTAGAAAGACTTTTCAAAGCAATTAACTATTTGAAATGGTTACATCCGTCCCTATATGAAATTACTACAAAATGTAAAGTATTTTATATAACTAATCTTTCCTAGCCATTTTCTTGATGTTTTCATAGGCCTCAGCATCTGTTAGGTTTGTCATCTTATGTTTTTGCTCAAATTTCGTTCTTTCCTCTTTATATTTAGGGTCTCCTAATAAAGTCTGCAAATATCTATCAAATTGTGCTACTGGGACCATTTTTTTAGTTATTGGGCATTCAATATAATGTCCACTTTTATTCCTATTATCCTTAATATCCGAATCATTGACCTCTGTATTCTGTTTACTCTTTAATTTCTTATTCCTAGTTTCACCTGCAGCCTTAACTTTCATCTTTCTTTTTGTGTGTTTGCCTTGTTTGGAAACTTCTAATTCTTCCTTTTTATTTATTGGTTCAATGCTTTGGAAATAAATTAACGTGGTGTTTTCATTTTTTGAAATCTCCTTTAATTTAAGGCCTTGCAGATTAATAGGTTTATTATATTCATCTACATTATCCTTATCGAGCGTATTAGGGTCATCTAATGAAAATGCAGTTAATACTTTGAATTTTGTCCAGTTTATGGCTGCGTATTCAATATCTAATAAATTCTTCTCCTTTTGGAACTTTTGACCAAGTTCTGCTTGATATTCAAGATATTCAGCTCTCTTGAAACTTCTTTCCAAGACAGTCCTTTTAAAATCAATACCTTTTAGATTATTCCCAAACATTAGAGGTTTGACAATCTTATTGTTAAGTATCTCTTTATATTGATTTACAAAAACATTAAATGTTTTATTCAGATCATGGTTCTCATTCAGAAATGCAAATTGGGGATTATCTATGTATTTTGTTTTTAACTTTTCTAGATAATTAATGTCTTCATTACAAACTACAAACTGGGCTGTAAGTTTCAGAATTTCAAAAGACTTTGGTTTTAAATTAGTATCATAATTTGAGAAGAAAAATGGATGCGGTTCATTCGGTACTTCTACTTTATTATCATTTAATTCATCTACACTTATATTATCTTCTTCCTCTATCGTTTGCTTTCCTTCTTTTGCATTTTGTTCTAATTTATGGTCATTCAAATTTTTATCTAACATACATTGGTAATACTTGTGATACTCATTATCCGGATTCACAAAGCTAAATTTTTCATCTAATCTTAGTTCATCTTCAAAACTTTTCCCATGTTCTTTTATATAATTCACAGTCTTTAGAATATGGTTTTTTATCTCATTATTGTCTATAATCGGTACTTCTTCCATATTGAATTGTTAAAGTTTTGGAAGCATATGCAGTTCTTGTATATTATCTGATGTTATAATTTGGTTCCGATTTAATGATACCACCAATAGCTCCAAAACATTTACATATTTAAAAATGGTTTAATATGGAAATTAAAAAATTAGTTGCTAAAATTAATTAATATTTCATTAGAGAATGCATTTTTTTTTCATTTTTTCAAATTTTAAACTTTAAAGTTTTTGATATTAGTTTTAAGTGACATGAACAAAATGTTATGTTCAGTTTACTCATACTTAAATTAATAACAATGACTCGAGAGATTATAAGATATCAATGATTCTCATCAATTGATAAGCTATGTTATTAACTTTCAATTTAAGATAATAGTTAATTAGTTTTTGAAATGTCTGTCTATCAATTATTGTTCAACATTAGTTTAACGTTACAATATATACTAGCTTAGTAAATAAATTAATTATTTAAAAATTACACTTCCATTATTAATTTCAGCCGAAGTTAAATTAAGTGGTAGCTTTAGAAATGGCAACAATTCTTTTAACACCTGTTAACCAATTACCAGCCTCCTCGGAGTGATTTTGTAAAATATCTTTTTGTATCTCTAAGGCTTCATCAAAGTTATGTGCTTTCATCAATTCAACAATATGGTAAATCTTTGACATGACTAATGGTGTGATTAAAGTATGTTTTTCAATATGTTGGAATAATATTTGCAATCTTTTTTTGCAATCTTTCAGTTGTTTAGAATATTCTTGCGGTAGTAATGGCGAGACACGTTGTAATTCTTCACGGAAGTATTTAATAATCTCTTGCTCTTGTTCAGGTTGAATTCCATTGTAAGCCAACTGTTTTGAATCATCCATGGAAACTGGTTTAAACTCATTTACTGCATCAACAGCAGAACCACGAGTAATTTCGCTAGAAGATTTATCATATTGAGACATGAGTGATACATTACTGGAATTAGGAGTGTTACTGATATCTTTAGCAGATTGTTTAGAGAACTTCCTGTTAAAAGATGGTGGGGGAGGGCCAGCGGTCACTTCCTGACCTTGTTTAGCTGCAACCGGCTGTGTTTGATTATCTCCTGGTATACCATTCTTGCTATTCATATGAAAACTATTTTGTAAAGCGCCATCTGGTTGAGATGGAGCGTATGGGTTCATTGACATGCTAGCAGGAGTAATTATATTTTCTCCTACAAGAGAACCATTAAAATTATCACGCAAGACCTGAGGTGCCGCTGGAACTAGATTAGAGAATTGTGGTGGTTCAATACCGCTTGTAGGGGCATAAGGGTTATTAGAATTATTAGAATTAATTGGGATTCCAGTTAAGTTGCTCTGTGTCCTTGCATGAGCAGATGTAGCTGGTGCGTAAGGATTCGACGATACTGCAGTAACTATTTTTGGTTGATTGATAATGGATGGTTTTCTGGAAAGGTTCTTTGGCGGTGGAGGATTAATACCATTCATAGAAGCAATGGAGCTAGTTCTGGATTTCAGGTAAAGAGAATTCGATTGCGCTCTCTTTAATGGGAAACTCCCAACTGATTGGATAGGTTGAATAGGCATAACTTGAACAGCTTTTGCCCTTGTAACCTTTTCTGCAATATTCATTGGTAAGTCGTTCCAACCCTTATTCGATTGCAAATTGTTCCTTGGTGCTTGACCAGATGTCATGGCTGGCTTTTGAGGAGCAGCACTATCAGAATTAGGATGAAAAGTATCATTGTTTGATAAGATAGTTGCAGTTGGCTTAACTAAGCCTTGCAACGGTAAAACAGGAGTAGAAACAAATGACAAGTCTGCTGATTGATAAGTGTGGGATGACAAAAGACTTTGGGAGGAATCCATTCTCTTTATGCCTGATATATTTTTAACGGATGTAAGTGGTGACATTGATTGCAACGCTGACGATGGAGCATACGGATTATGAGAAAAGCTTTGGTTATTTGAACTATTCAAGCTAATTGGAGTTGCGACAGCTGGATTGTGATAGGATTGGTTGTTTTGCATATAATTAGCATTGTTACTAACAATGGCAGAGAATGAATTTGAAGTCACAGAACTGTTAGAAGAATAATTTTGAAAACTTGCATCAACTGAACTTGAAACGCTTTGTAGCTTTGCAAAAGAATTGTGAATGCCCGCTTTAGAGAATAGTTCAGGTAACTCTTCATTTTCAGTTTCTAAGAAGTCATTATCTAGAGTATTATGCAAAAACATAGCAACACGTTCTTTTTCATTTCTAATAGCTTCATTGTCCTCTGGTAAAATTGATAAAATTTTTTGAGCAAAAGCATAAGAACCGTTCGAACACGCAATATCTATATATTCTAGAAATTTTGAAATGACTTTGTCATCCGTTATTTTAATTTTATCATTACCTAATGAACTTGAAATCGCTACTAATTTCTCAATTAATTCATCTAAAAATTCTGTATGCGTTAAACTGTTATTAGTAGATTTATTTAGCATATTTCTCTCCAGAGCATCGAATTCTTGGGACCACAAACTTGATACTTCATTAACTATATTCACAGATAAGTACAAAGCAATAGAATCTTGTCTATAGCCAGCTAAAGATAGCTTAGCTGCTAGCTTTGCCAAGTAAGAGTTTCTAATTTCTATATTGTCATTTGAATTTTCTACAATCGTATTGGCAGCAATTTTCCATTGTGAAACATCTAAGCTTTCAACTAAGTCATCTAATGAATTGTTGACTTTAGAATACATGAATCTGACCAGAGATTTTTCTTCACCGTAGCTGGAGAAGAAAGTTTTGTTAACCAGATTTATTAAATTACTATTTTGACTATTCATAGCAATACACATGGCTTCCATATGTAAATTATTTGCCAAAGCAGTTTTAATAGCTGCATGATAATTATTTTTTGATACATACTTTGCAATTTCTTTCTCAACACCGTCTGATAATATAAAAGCTCCGCTTGGTTGATATGAATTTTCTAAAGTTGCGAAGAAGTCAGTATCTTCGTTTTGGGACTCGTTTTCAGAAGTATCATCATCATATGCAATTGATTCTATCAAAATTTCTTCTTTACCATCTAATGCCAATCTATCTATTAGATTCCAATCCTCTTCGTTATCATCATTACTTGATTTAGCCAACCTTTTATTAATAATTGCATTAAAATCTTTTGAATCAATGGCATCGGCTAACAATGTGTTCTCTTGAAAGCAACCTTTAATTTGTGCTCTCATTATCTTTATTCCTTTACCATTGCCCGTTAAAGTAACTAATTTATTACCAAAACCCCATTTAACCAATGGTTTTTTATTGGTTTTCCACTCTGGAGCAAGAATTTTATAAATATGTGGCTTATTTATTGGATGCTTTATTTGAATATTTGAAACTTCATTCCAAAACACATCTTCAGACTTGTTCTCTAAAGATTCCTCCTTTTCATGATCCAAAGTAGTGGTATAATCTTGAAATGTTCTAACCAATACTTTTGATTCCTTGGTAGAATAAGCAACCAACTCAGGGAACTTAGGAGCCATTCTAACAGCCATTGGCTTACTAACAACATCATTTTCTGAATTCAAACCTGAAACAGAGTATCCGGATAAAATTTCTCCGGACTGTGGGTTCCATAAATTAATAGAAAAATCATCTTTACATGATGAAATCAAAAATCTTGGATCTGTTCTACACCAATCAAGAGAAGTGATTGGATGTCTATGGCCGTCTGACTTATCATTAGATAAAACCGAGGTTGGTGTATTTGCCTTTCTTAAATCCCAAATGTAAATAGCAGACGAATTTTCGTCTGAAGAATAACCTGCTGTAGCTACTTTGGTTGAATTTTTAGGGTTCCATTCAACAACAGTCATTTGCACTGGTTCACGTATAGTAGTTGGGGTGTAAGATAATTTTAAAACTTCTCTATTAGCTTTTAAATCCCAAACAGATGCATATGAAGTTGAAGCAGCAGAGGCGAATACATGAGATAATGAGTGATTCCAGGCTATTGAGGTAATCCCTAACTTTTTAGAATCAGAAGAGTGTTTAGCTGCTAAAGTACCTGATCCCGGTGTTATAGGTTTGTATGACAAATTATTAAGATAATTAGTATCCCATACTAAAATTTTACCAGTTGAACTACCAGATAATAAAACGTTATTTTGTTTATTATTAAATTTAATGATGGTGATATCTTGGGCTTCATCTTCAAAAGATCCTATTTTTTCTAGCGATTCTTTTTTATCAGTTTTAAAAAGTTGAATAGTACCATTTTGCATAGCACCTGCAATCATTTCATTGTCAATAGACCATGATAAATCATTGAAAGTCGAGTCCACATCTATGGAAAGAACTGGAATATCACTTTTGGAAGAAATCAAAGACCACAATTTTAAAGTTGGTTGATTTTCATTCACTTGGGAGCTTGTGTTAAAAGTGTCATAATCTGAGGAACCAGCACCGGTTGCTAAATATGGTGTGACATCAGATGACCATCCAAATATTGAACCGTTATCATATTCTGCAACTTTAACCATTTTTTATTATACTGGCGAAAAATGTAGGCTATTAAATAGTGATCTTTAGTTCTAGATTTTTCTTCTTTAATTCTCGATATTTGAAACAGTTGAGGGTTTCTAATAGTAAGAAACGAATGATTACTATTCTCGCTGTCCTTGCTTTCAATCTAAACTTGTAAAAGATTCTTTTCACTAGTATATGCGTTGCAACAATTCTAACAGTATGACAAGATACGATAACTATATAAGTGTATATACATATATATATATAAGCACGTTGAATGTTAAGTTAGTAAAACTCCATTCTTTACCATTAGAATTTTAAAGAAAATGTACTGTTGACCATTCATCAAATATTTTAAAATTCTGAATCTTTCAGTACATATTTTAGACTACATTAAAAACCGAATTGAAGTCAAATAAACGAGAGAGAAAGACACACAAAAAGAGAACACAGGAGGAGCTTACGAAAAAACAAACCACCTAAGCTACACCTTACTATAACGATAATCTTTCATTATGTTCTGTTGCTGTTGTACAATATTGGACGTAACTTCTTCCAGTGCCAAAAAAATACAATAAAGTTGGTACAAAAGTTGCTATTATCCACTAAATTAATTTCTTTTTGCATATGCATATAAAAAGAGTACAGGGACTTGTTCTGCTAAGTTTTAAGTGATTAAAAAACAACTGAAAATTCAAAATTTCCAAATCATGAGATGAAGAAATCTCTGGCAGCTCTGAAATGATACTTAGCATCCGAACGGATACTTAAGCATCATGTGTGTGTTCGGATAAATTTGTTGGAAAACAAACCCAGAGAAGACAAGGGACAAACTCGGCACAAAAACGGAAACGAAAAAAGTCAAAAGCCATAAAAAGCAAAAAACCAAAGACATTTTCTTTCTTTTTTTGATTTATTTTGGGTATGTACCATAAAACAAAGGGTCGAAAGAGACGCCGGATAATTCGTAATTATCAATGCTAACGCTTCTGTTGTAGGTGGGAAATATAATTGCCCAAAAACGCGCTTGAGCCCAGTTTCCTGAACGAGGCAAGGACGTATAGTTTCTCTATGTAAATTTCTTTCCAATTACAGCAATACTATACAGTTCATCCATAAAAAATTGTCATATGCAGGATAACCCGATGAGACATGTTAGAATAACCGAACTTAAACCTACCATCAACATTCATACATACCGTGATTCTCACTATATACACTTATAGTTAAAATAATTGGATTATCCAAAAAATAATTTTTTTTGAAGAAAAACACACAACCTATCTAGTATATCAGAACACCGCTAGCTTCCCATGAAGTGCTTGAAACATTGTTCTCTTGACCAGGATTATACACTACTTACAAAACTAACGAACAAATCGAATACCAATAATTACCAAAAAGAAAATCGAAAAGGAAGTAGAATTAGAAATACAAGTAAACCTTCCCTTTTATATCAAAAAAATCAATAAAAAATAACGTTCTTGCTTTTGTGGCATACCGTAAATTCAGTAACTCCCCCCCCCCCCCCTATTCCCTTTGAAACTCATTATTGGGAATCGTAATCCTTTCCATTTATGGCCAAAACTGGCCCAATTTAAACATTTGGGCTATTTAACCGCCCAGGTCTGAGCCCGGGTAATCGGAACGTCGGCGGCTGACAGCTGGTTTAAGATCCAAGTTTGTAAGCGTTATAGGACCAAATACAACTATAAGAGGTACATCTTGCTGAGCAATTCAAACAGTAAGATGTACCTCTTATAGTTCCTTGGACCCATGCAGGATATATGCTCATAGATCTTCACATGGAATACCCGCTTGGATAGAGTAAGATCAGTTACCCGAAAATGACTTTTTCTGACATGGAAATTGCTAGAAACACTGCCCTCAACACAATATTTTTACATATATAAGTAGGTCCTTTCCAATTGTTATTTGTTATTCATTATCACTCTTGGTTCTGAACAATTGCAAAGAACAATTGATACAACCAATAACTTGGACACCATTCATTACAACAAAAAAACATGACTAGACAGAAGACTTATTTCAACATTTCCATTAATAATAAACCAAAGGGTAAAATTGTATTTGAATTATACAATGATATTGCTCCAAAGACCGTTGAGAACTTTGTTACTCTATCCAACGAAGGTAACGGCTTGAAGTGCAAATCAAACCCAGATGTTCCACTATGTTACAAAGGATCAATCTTTCATAGAGTGATTAAGGATTTCATGTTGCAATTTGGTGATTTTACAAATTTCGATGGTACTGGTGGTGAAAGTATTTATGGTGAGAAATTCGAAGATGAAAATTTTACTGTTAAACACGACAAACCATTCTTATTATCAATGGCTAATGCTGGTCCAAACACTAACGGTTCTCAGTGTTTTATCACAACTGTTCCAACTCCACATTTAGATGGTAAACATGTTGTCTTTGGTGAAGTCATCGAAGGTAAAAGAATCGTTAGGTTAATTGAAAACTTACAATGCGATCAAGAAAACAACAAACCATTGTATGACGTTAAAATCGATGAATGTGGCATTCTTCCAAATGATTACGAAGTTCCTGAAAATGCGGAAGAAACCCCAATGGATCAATACGGCGATAATTACGAGGATTCATTGAAAAATGATCAAAAAGTAGACATTAATGATTACGACTCAGTTTATAAAGCCATTGAATTTGTTAAAAATATTGGTACAGAACAATTCAAATTGAAGGAATTGGAAGTTGCCCTTGAAAAGTATGAAAAATGTAATAAATTCTTGAAAGAATATTACCCAGATGACCTAGAGGAAGACCAACTTAAAGCCATCCAACAATTGAAAATATCAATACCATTGAACATAGCATTATGTGCATTGAAGTTAAAGAATTATAGAAGAGTTCTAGTAGCAGCCTCTGAAATCCTATATGCCGAAGGCGCAGATGACAAATCTAAGGCTAAAGCATTATACCGTCGTGGTATGGCATACTACTACATGAACGACACTGACATGGCATTGGCAGATTTAGAAATGGCAACCACATTCCAACAAAACGATCCAGCTATTTTGAAAGCAATCCAAGATACAAAGAATAAAAGAAAAGCAGAAAACAACAAGCAAAAGAAATCTCTATCTAAGATGTTCTCATAAACGATGAGATATGGCTGAAGTATACAAGAAACACACAAAAAAGCCACTTGTTCCAGCTGACTTCACAAGCCGACACAGAACCATCCTAATATATAATTCTATATTAACCCATATCCATATAATTAAACAAGTTCTAAGTATTCAAAACACCTTTATATCATTAAACACGTATGTGTTAAAAGATATCTTTTTCCATATTGCCCCTCAAACGCTATAAACACGCATACAACCTTACCGCGTTTTAAAGCTTTTATTGGAAAAGTTCCAAAAAAAATAAAAAAATATTGAAATATTGAAATATCGAAATATCGAAATTGTAGCCAACTAATCAATTAATTTTTTAAGAATATTTAATAGATTTTAAATTATGTGAGTGATTATATTTGCTTTAGTTAATTAACATTCGTTGTAATTCGAACAAAAAGAATCAATTGCAAACAGTTTTTTTTTGTAACAGAGATATAAGGTCCAATTAATATATTGTTTATATTTGTTTCATACACAAATATTTGAAAAATATAATTGACCCAATTTATTTTTCTAATACATATATATTACTGTTGTAACAGTAAAAAGGGATTATCTTTTTTCATTGTGATTCATTTTTTTGCTGTAGAACTATTACATTTGCAATATGAAATTGTTAACAAAATTCGAATCGAAATCTACTAGAGCTAAGGGGATTGCTTTCCATCCTTCTAGACCATGGGTGTTAGTGGCTTTATTCTCTTCTACAATCCAATTATGGGATTATAGAATGGGTACGTTATTGCACAGGTTTGAAGATCATGACGGTCCAGTTAGAGGCATCGACTTCCATCCAACACAACCTCTGTTCGTTTCTGCTGGTGACGATTACACAATCAAGGTCTGGTCATTGGAGACAAACAAATGTCTATACACTTTAGAAGGTCATTTGGATTATGTTCGTACCGTTTTTTTTCACAGAGAATTGCCATGGATTATTTCTGCCTCCGATGATCAAACTATTAGAATATGGAACTGGCAAAACCGTAAGGAAATTGCTTGTATCACTGGTCACAACCATTTTGTCATGTGTGCTCAATTCCATCCAACTGAAGATTTGATTGTTTCTGCATCATTGGATGAAACTGTCAGAGTCTGGGATATCTCAAAATTGAGAGAAAAACATTCTGCTCCAGGTGGTGCCAACATTCCAAGCACTTTTGAAGAAAAAATTGCTGCTCAACAAAACTTACTCGATGGTGGATTTGGCGACTGTACCGTCAAATTTATTCTAGAAGGTCACACAAGAGGTGTTAACTGGGCTTCTTTCCATCCAACTTTACCACTGATTGTATCCGGTGGTGATGACCGTCAAGTTAAATTATGGAAAATGAGTGCCACTAAAGCTTGGGAACTGGATTCTTGTAGAGGCCATACCAATAATGTCGATAGTGTTATTTTCCATCCAACTCAAAACTTAATAATATCTGTTGGCGAAGATAAAACTTTAAGAATTTGGGACTTAGACAAGAGAGTCCCAGTTAAACAATTCAAGAGAGAAAATGATAGATTTTGGTTAATTGCTGCACACCCAAACATTAACTTATTTGGTGCCGCACATGACTCCGGTATCATGATCTTTAAATTAGATCGTGAAAGACCAGCGTTTAACATTTACCAAAATAACTTATTCTACGTTAATAACGAAAAACAATTACAGACTTTCGACTATAACAATAAAGTCTCTTCCTTACCTTATGTTTCCTTAAAGAAATTAGGTGAAACCTGGGTTGCGTTTAGAAGTATTTCATATAATCCTTCACAACATTCCGTCCTAGTTAACCAAGGTGATGACCATTACAGTCTAGTTGTTTTACCAAAACAACCAACTGGTCCAGTTGACCCAACTAGTGTTGTCGATGGCGATGGTTTATTTGCTCAATTTGTTGCTCGTAACAGATTTGCTACTTACAACAAGAAGAACAATGTCATAGAAATTCGTTCTTTAGATAACAAGGTTACCAAGTCCATCAATATTGACAGTTCTGTCAGAGATATGGCTTATGGTGGCCCAGGTATGCTATTGGTACTACAAGCTAAGGCCGTTACATTGTTAGATGTTCAACAAGGTAAGCCAGTTGCTTCAATTCCTTTAAAGAATGTTAAATACATTTCTTGGTCTCCAGATGGTCAATACTTAGCTCTTATTAGCAAGCATACCATCTCTATTACCAACAAAAAGTTACAAATGGTTTACACAAGACATGAGACTATTCGTGTCAAGAGTATTGCTTGGGATGAAACTAATGTTTTGATTTACTCTACATTGAACCATATTAAATACTTATTGTTAAATGGTGATTTAGGTATTATCAAGACTTTAGAAAAAACTTTATATATCACTAGAGTCCAAGGTAAATTATTGTACACTTTAAACCGTGATGGTGAAGTTCAAATTTTATCAATTGATCCAACTGAATACCGTTTCAAGAAGGCTTTAACAAACGGTAACTATCCTGAAGTTATGCGTATAATTAAGAACTCCAATTTAGTGGGTCAAAATATTATTTCTTACCTACAGAAATCTGGTCATCCAGATGTTGCTTTGCAATTTGTTCAAGACCCACAAACTAGATTCGACTTATCTGTTGAATATGGTAATTTGGATGTTGCACTAACTGAAGCTAAGAAACTAGATAACTCCAGTACTTGGACTAGATTAAGAACAGAAGCTATGACCCAAGGTAATATAAAGATTGTTGAATTAGTCGATCAAACTTTAAGATCATTTGATCAATTATCTTTCTTATATTTGATTGGCGGTGAAAGAACTAAATTATCAAAGATGGAAAGTGTTGCACAAAGTAGAAACGATATTTCTAGTTCCATCTTAAACAGTGTTTATAACAATTCGATTACTCACAGATCAAACATTTTTGCTAATGCTGGTTCGTTGCCTCTAGCTTATGCTGTTGCTAAGGCAAATGGTGATGAGGATGCTGCCGCTGCTTACCTAGAACAAGCTGGCATTGACGAACAAGACGTTACTTTACCTGATGTAATGAATCCATCTAATTTCGTTAAAGAGCCTGTTATTCAACCAATGGAAAGCTGGCCATTAAATGAAGCGGAATTATCCTATTTCGAAAAGGCTGTTTTAGGTCAAATTGAAGATTTAAGCTTGGATGAACCTGTCGAAGATGAAAGCGTTTCCAGATCGCATGTGCAAGGTGAAGATGCCTTCTTCGACGACGAAGATGCTGCCGAAGGCGAAGATGCATGGGACATGGGTGATGACGATTTAGATATCGATGAAACTTCAGTTATTGCACCAACTGCTGTCGAAGATCAAGCTGCTGTCGTTTCTACTCCAGGCTTAGATCAAGAGACTTCTATTTGGGTCAAGAACTCTAAATTACCAGCAGTTTTAGCTGCTTCTGGTGCTTTCGATGCCGCTGGCCATGCTTTAAATAAACAAGTCGGTATTGTTAACTTCGAACCTCTAAGAAAATACTTTGTTGAAATTTATGAAGGTAGCAGAACCTATATGATTTCTGAACCATCTGAATTACCCAGTATCCAAGGTCATATTCGTGCTTTTGCTGATGAACCACAAGAAGCTGAAATTTTGCCTTACATTCCAGGTGTTGATGTTGTCACTGCCAAGATGAATGAAGGTTTTAAACATTTCAAGGCCAACAAATTGACCGAAGCTATTGAATCGTTCCGTTCAGCTATTTATCACATCGTCTTGTTAGTTGTATACAATGAAGAGGATGAAAAGTTTGCTCGCAGCACCTTAGAAAAAGCTAGAGAATATATTTTAGGTCTATCGATCGAATTAGCTCGCCGTGCCCTACCTGAAGATGATATTAAACGTAACCTAGAACTGGCTGCTTACTTCACGAAGGCCAAGTTAGCTCCAGCCCATCACAGTAACGCTCTACAAGTTGCAATGTCTCAAAACTTCAAGAATAAGAACTTTGTACAAGCTTCTTACTTCGCTGGTAAGTTCCTACAAATCATGGACTCGGGTCCAAGAGCTGAGCAAGCCAAAAAAATCAAGGATAAATCTGATTCCTTAGCTAATGATGCTGTTGAAATCGATTTCGATCCGTATGCTGAGTTTGACATCTGTGCTTCATCTTACACTCCAATATATAAAGGTGAACCTAGCGTTCAAGATCCATTAACTGGTGCTAAATATCACAGTTCTGAAAAGGACAATATCGATAAAATTGCCTTAATCTCTAAAGTTGGTACTCCAGCCTCCGGTTTGAGAATTTTAATTTAATAATCACATTTATTAACATCACGATCAAGATTTAATTTCAAATCATTTATTTTGAATATGTACAAACATATACATACATACATATATATACAATTTTATTAAAAGATATATTTTTTAACTTATAATCATGCTCGTTAACTATAATCTGCATAATATAAAATATATATGTTAATGGTTAACATATTGATAACAATATGGTATTGTCTCTTCTTATTACAATCAAACATTTAAACAGATACAACATTAGTATTGCCAAGTCACTAAAATTCAAAAATAAAATTAACGCGTTCGATCTTTCATAATTAACTATTGAAATTAATCGTAAACAAACTAAAACAATTTATAAATGTTTAACCTTGAATTGTACTTTGGTAATGTATGATGAGAACCATTCGTTATATGTTAATAATTAGACTCTCAATTGTTTATCTGTAAGTTGCCAAAGTATAGAAATACAGAGAGTGCTTTATATCTGTTATCATTTTAGAATAGACCACTTCAGAAGTAATAGAGGAATATAGAAAAGTCAATTACTTTGAATACAAGTATTAGAGATATGGCAGGTGAAATTATTACTATACAAATCGGACAATGTGGTAACCAGGTAGGTAAACACTTCTGGAACCAGTTATCAAAAGAACACGGAATTGACAGGGATGGCAGTTGTAAATTTGATGATGATCCACAAAAGAATATTAGAGATGATGATACAAACCCATTTTTTAAGAAAAATGATTCTCACAGATATACACCAAGAGCATTATTATTTGATATGGAACCAGGTGCTGTTCAGGACGTTACTAATACCTTCCCAAATTTTTTTGATCCTAGAAATGTGAGTGTTTCTCGTGATGAGTTGGGTGCTGGTAATTCATGGTCGAAAGGTTACGATTATGGTGTATCTAATCAAGACGAACTTTTAAATATAATTGATAAAGAAATTGACAATACAGAAAATTTTGAAGGTTTTCAATTGATTCATTCTGTTGCAGGTGGCACAGGGTCCGGGTTGGGTTCAAATCTCCTAGAACTGATCTCTGATAGATACCACAAGAAGTTTATATCCACTTACTCTGTGTTTCCAAGTGATGAGTCTGAAGTCGTTGTTCAACCATACAATACTTTACTGACCTTAAGAAGACTTGCCGAAAATAGTGATGCCTCTATTGTTTTTGACAACAATGCTTTACTAAACCTATCATCTCAAGTTTTCAAAGATCCAAATACAAGCTATATTCATACAAATCAATTAATTTCTTCGACAATGTCATCTATAACAAACACCATACGATTCCCAAGTTATATGTACAATTCTATGTCTTCAATATTCTCCACGTTAGTACCAACTCCAGATTTACATTTCCTGTTACCTGGTTTTACCCCATTTACAAGTGATTACGTCAATAATGGAAAAGATTATAAAAGAAACACAGCATACGATGTCATATTAGATTTATTTGACAAATCCAACTCTTTAGTGTCTAGCAGAGTGGACAATCCAACATACTTTAATATATATACTTCACTAATTGGATCAACAGAGCAAAATGACATATCCAGAGCGATTTTGAAACTACAATCACGTATTAATTTTGCTCCATGGTCATCAACATCAATTCATGTAAACGTCGGAAGGAGATCTTCATTTTTGCCTCAACCAGAACAAGCAGTCAACGGATTTGGTAATCGTAACTATGTAAATGGTATGATGCTAGCAAATTCCACTAGCATTCTATCTGTTTTTGAAAGAACAGTAAGAACATTCGATAAAATATTTGCAAAAGGAGCATTTTTAAACACATTCAGAAACGGTAAAATGTTTCAAAATGATTGGGATGAATTTAGTGAATGTAGAGAAGTGGCACAGAACTTAATCAATTCATACTCCACAGCCGAACAAGAGAATTACCTAGATGATATACTAATTGAAGAAGAGAATATTATAGGAAATGCAGAAGCTGAGAACGACATTGGCTTAGATAGTAACATTATATAAATGGAAAAGAGTATACATTGTGGGATTGAATAAGAAAGGGAAAGAGAAAAAGTTCACAGAAAATTAGTTATCTCAGTCGTGTAATATTATTATAAACGATTATGAAAACAATGAAAATCGTTTCCAAAAACCGTTATTATTTCTATGGCAGTTTAATAAGACTCTGTATTATGTTAAAATGAACTGAAGAGCAGAAGAATCTCAATTTTTGGAAAACCCTGCATTGTAAAATAAGTTGCATCACCATTCAGTTATTATAACCATGTATGTCTTACTTACAAGAATCTGGCTTACATGATGGATATATAATTTAACAACGAATAAACCATCTTATGTAAACATATTAACGTATTTAAGTAACTAAAACTCAAGTAATTATAAAGCTACAATTTATACATACCATCATACTTATTTGCTAACCAGCTCTTGCAGAGAACGGACGAACTGAAGCGACTAAAACAACAGTTCTAAACTATAGAATGAGTTACCACACGTATAAACCAAATCTTAAAGCAATTACCCTCTAATTATTCGAAAACAGAGAAACAAGATAGAATAGTAACCTTTATCTCTTTAGTGCTAACTTCAGTTGTTCATATGACTGACATGTAAAATTTTTTTCAGATGTGTTTGCCATTAGAATAGCACCCAATTTCTATCAAATATAAAAATATGCAGCTATTTGTATAATCAGTTAGCTCCCTCAAAACTATTTCCAAACAATAAAACCTCTCAAGAATCACTGACACTTCACAATCAAATCTAGTTCTTTTACTGTCACCTTGGGGATTGGAAAGAAAGACACTATAACCCTAACGCCAGTAACAAAACCCTAAACGCATAACCAACCCTTCAATCACCAATAACGAAAGTCGGGTAACTTGACGTTTTCTCAAATTTTAAAATTTTTTTAGAAACTTTTAATAACCACAAAGCCAAAGGATTATAATATTGAGAGTAAATAATTACAATGTACTTATACTTTAAATGCTAAACTGCAATTAATTATTGAATTAAATAATCATAAGAACTGAATATAGTAGTTTTGTTAAATTACTAAAGGATTTTCAAGTTGATAAAGAAAAACAGGCAAAAAAAACGCACTTACTTGACAATTCTAGAGAAAATTGTTAATCCTTTAAAAAACTGAAGGTACTTTTTTCCAAAGTTATATAATACACATTGTCAATATCATTGCTTATTGGAAAGTTATAAAACACCTATAAGAAACATTGGATTAAATATTTTGATAATTTTTTTGTTTTTCACCACTAAGAAATAACACCACTAACAAATATAACAAAATGAGTAACTCTGAACAAGACTGGAAATCACAATTGAATATCCCTAAAAAAGATACAAGACCACAAACAGAAGATGTTTTGAATACAAAAGGTAACACTTTTGAAGATTTTTATTTAAAGAGGGAACTATTAATGGGTATTTTTGAAGCTGGTTTTGAAAAACCATCACCTATCCAAGAAGAATCTATTCCTGTTGCCATTGCAGGTAGAGACATTTTAGCAAGAGCTAAAAATGGTACAGGTAAAACTGCTGCATTCGTGATTCCAACTTTAGAAAAAGTGAAATCTAAGATTAACAAAATACAAGCCCTAATAATGGTCCCAACAAGGGAATTAGCATTACAGACATCTCAAGTAGTGCGTACCCTGGGTAAAAGATGTGAAATATCTTGTATGGTAACTACCGGTGGTACCAATTTAAGAGATGATATTATTAGATTAAATGAAACTGTACATATATTAGTCGGTACTCCAGGTAGAGTATTAGATTTAGCCTCTAGAGGTATTGCTGATTTATCCGGATGTGGTCTTTTCATCATGGATGAAGCTGATAAAATGTTGTCCCGTGATTTTAAATCTATTATTGAACAAATTTTAACTTTCTTACCAGAACAACACCAATCACTATTATTTAGTGCTACTTTCCCTTTGACAGTGAAAGAGTTCATGGTTAAACATTTACATAAACCTTATGAGATTAATCTGATGGATGAACTAACATTAAAAGGTATAACACAATATTATGCATTTGTTGAAGAAAAGCAAAAATTACACTGTTTAAACACTTTATTTTCAAAGTTACAAATTAATCAAGCTATTATCTTCTGTAATTCTACAAACCGTGTCGAATTGTTAGCCAAAAAGATTACTGATTTGGGTTTTTCATGTTACTATTCTCATGCCAGAATGAAGCAACAAGAAAGAAACAGAGTGTTTCACGAATTCCGTCATGGCAAAGTCCGTACTTTGGTTTGTTCTGATTTATTGACTCGTGGTATTGATATTCAAGCTGTGAACGTTGTCATCAATTTTGATTTCCCAAAGACTGCTGAAACTTATTTACATCGTATCGGTAGATCTGGTAGATTTGGTCATTTAGGTTTAGCAATCAATTTGATCAACTGGAATGACCGTTTTAATTTATATAAGATCGAACAAGAATTAGGTACAGAAATTGCAGCCATACCAACTACTATTGACAAATCATTATATGTCGCTAATGATAATTCCGCTGTTCCAGTACCATTCCCAATCGAACAGCAACTAATCCCTCAGAATTTACCACCACAACAACAATTACCTTTACCACCTCAAATGAATGCCCACTTCAATACCATGAACCAACAGCAATTCCAAATGCAACAACAACCATCACCACTACAACAACAACAACAACAACCTCAGCAACCACAACAACCTCAGCAACAATTCCAACAACCTCCACAACAATTTCAACAATACCCACAGCAAGGTATGCCGATACAGGCACCACAACACCCGCAATTTTAATTAAAGGAAAAATTAATGTTGTATCATATCAATTCTGTATTATATTATTTTTACACATCAATAATCATGATGTTTTTATTTTTTTTATTTATTTCAATTTACTATTAAACAAAATTTTGTCCTAAGGTGCCTTCATCATAACTTACAAATAATCATTTTTTTTGCATATTGCACAAATACATTCCATTTTTGATAGATTTATTTCAGATGGAAATTTTTGTATTTTTTTTTCAATTGTTCAATATTTCAATATTTCAATATTTCCAATAATTGACATATCTATATGGTTCTTTATCCATTTACTGATTATTAATGTCAAGGACTACTCAAAACATTCATTTGCAAACATATGGAGTTAATTGCATTTGCATTTTGCATTTTATTTTTATTTCGCGTACATGGCGTATTTTCTCAAATAATTCAGTTACCATCATTTAACTGTTAATCCCTGATGTGCTTCTTTTTATTAAACAAATTTTAACAGATTGCCATTTGAACCTGATTAAATTTTATCAGACCCCAATATTTGTTAAGCTAATAGACGAAGCCTGAATGTTTCTTTGGATAAAATGTTTTAGACTAATCCACTATTTACCCGATATGCTCATCTTATGATCACCAGTTTGATTCCCTATATTATCACTACTCCTTATCTGAATTCCCATAATACTTCATCAATAATCGAAGTAATTTACCTAGGCATCTAGGTTTTTCTTCGAAAGTTTGTTACTTTAAATCTTACGCAGGGATAAAGATTTGCTGAGTTTATATTTCAATAGGTTCTGAATACAGTTATAGTTCAGTCCTGTTTTTTAACCCCTTTATCAAGATTTTATTAACCTATATAAACATTTATATATTTCTAAATCTATTTTTCCTCTTTAAAAATTCGTTAACTTAGTCTGTATTTCATATATAAAAATTCATTTAGTGAATAGGTTGCTATCATTAAGGATATATACGTATACCAAAAATATTGCGGTTCGTTAGACATTTCAAACTAGCATTTCTTCGAAATCGGGAATAATATACATACAAGAACATCAATACTAGTATTCGAAAACTTTTTAAATTTTTTATTTAATTTTATTTATTTAGTGCAGTATTTAAAGTCAGTAAATTACTAAAATCGACCTTAATTCTTCATTTAGTATTTTATAGTTCCCCCAAAATATAAATGACAGAGGGACAGAGGGACAGAGAAAGAGAGAATTGGTGGGATTGTGTAAGCGTATTAGTTCTTGAAACTAAATTCAAAATAAATAAAAATAAATGCTTACTTATTGTTTATTCCCTTTGGTTAAAAAGTCTTATAAGTTGTACAATTAGAATATGCTATGAAATATCTTTACTATCGTCTTTTACATTTAATATCGATAAAGGTAGATTAAAAGAAAGAACCCAACTAAACATAACTAAACTATTCTAGGTCACCAGCTGTTTCCCATTTACCGTCTAAGTTTTCCTTCCACAAAGTGACTTTATCATCATTGGTAGAAACAGCTAGAATGTTACCTGATAGAGACCAGTTAACTCTTGATGGTGCAGCCTCAAATGGTTCAGTGAGAAGTTGTTTCTTCCATTCACCTTTCGAACCTTCTTGAGTCCAAACTATAGAGGTATTATCATTTGATGCTGTTGCAATATAGGTATTTACCAAAACAGTTGGGGACCAAGCAACGTCATTGACACAGTTAGTATGTCCTTCTAGTTCAGTTTCTATAACATAGGTTTCTTTTTCAGTGTCGTATTTCCAAATCTTAACAGCATTATCTAGACCACCACTAACGAATCTCAATGAGTGTGTGTGGTCTTCCTCAGAACTTTCGCTAGCGACAAAAGGGGCCCAAGAGACGGTCGAAACACCAACTTTATGAGCCTTCATTATCATTGGTTTGCCTAATTTTTCATCCTTTAGTTCAACAACAGAGATATTACCATCAGAAGAGCCGGCTAATAATATAGCACCAAATTCACTTGGGGCCCATTCTACAACGTTGACAGAAGCAGAATGAACAGACAATGAAGCTAGTTTGGACCATTTCTTGTTTGCTTCTTTCCAGATGATAATCTTACCATCGTAAGAGGCAGAAGCCAATAAGTTTCCAAATTTTGGGTGAGCCCAGCTGACTCTCCAAACTGGACCTTCATGTCCAACCAAAGTATCTAATAATGCATATTGTTCACCGTTCACAGCAAATATTTTAATTGTTTTATCGGAGGAACACGAAGCCAAGCGTGTGGCATAGTAGTCAAAAGATGTATCGTGAATGATATCGGAATGTGCGTTTTCTATCGTAACCATTTCTTAACGTATATACATATATCTATCTATCTCAATCTCTTAGTGAAATTTGCGAACTGAATTTCGTATAATATTTATTGTCAACTGCAGGACTTCAATATTTAAGTTTTCGCACACCTTCAACTGGTAATCTCCAAAACGTAAATGGATAAATTAAATTAAAAGATCTGAAATACAACAATTCAACCAGTTCAATACAAACTACAGGCAAGTTATTTGGTCTTGATCATCATTAAACAAGCAATTTATGGCACTACTCTTACCATCTGATTGAACATTCTTGTTCTTCTCGGAAATTCCATGGCTGAACGACTTTATCGTTTCAAACGAATTATGCAATGTCGGGTAAGTATATGTATTTGGTGTCAGCAAATGCCAGCGTCACAAATGGTCGATGGACACTGTAGCAATGCATTGACTGCCAGTGGTTAATTGTGTTATGTAGATGCGGAATAACATGAGTTTTAAGTCCATAAGATAATAAAAAAAATATATTCACAAATATGCGTATATAAATATATAAATATATAAAAGTTTTGTTTTTCTTTGATACGCAGTAACGGTAAATTTTATTTGATTGACTCTCTTCGAATGTGTCGTTGTGATCAGATGGCAAAAAACTGAATGTCTATATTGGCTGGTTGAACTTCCTGTGGTTGCTCCTGTTCACCATTTGCCTCTGCGTTGCCTCTAATGACGATGCCATTGATGCGGACATTCCATCCTGCTCTTATTATTAGTGGGCGAATTATCATGGTGACAAGTAAAATCATTGCCATAAACATAATCGACAGGACATCTTCTAACGATAGACCGAGTTCATCTATTTTCATTATAAATTTTTCAACCCAACCCGTATCAGTTGGATCATTTTTCTCGTCCTTCTTTTTCTTTTCTTGTTGTTTATCATTAATTTGCTTTTCTGTTAGTGGAGTTGGGTATGCATGGTGACCTGAGTTTTCAAGCAAGGCTTGCTCAACACTGTATTTAAAGCGCCTGAATATTGACATCTGGGATAACATTTGCTCTTCTTGTGATATTATACTTACTCCATCTATCTCTTCTTTATCCTGATTCCAAAAACTCACTGGCTCACCAGATAGCCAGCTAATCCATGATTTTAATGTCAATTTCATCACAGTAAGCTTCACAGCAAAAAATAATTCAGGGTTATGATCAAGCACTTGATTGTAGTAATCATGTGCCATCTTATAATCTACACCGACTCCTAACCCATGTTCATACATGTAACCTAGGTTCCAAATTGCTTGAGGAGCAAATCGTAGGGATGCGCTTTGATACATAGCAATAGCTTTGCTATAATCTTTCATATTATAAAAAATGTTACCAGCAATAATTGCTGCATCAATGTTATTTTGCTTGAAAGCCCTATTGTAGTATGAGATTGCCATAGATTTTCTTTCGTCTGTAGTCTCTGGTACTTCTTCCATCAAATATGCATCTTGATATAAAAGATATGCAGCTGAAATTTGAGCTGCTTCAAAACCTTGTTCTGCAGCTTGTGCATACGCCCATAATGCTACTTCTGTATTACCCTTTAATAGTTCAGAGAATGCAATTCTTAATTGAGGAGCAACAATAACCTCATTCATTTCCAAAAATCTTTTAAACAAAAATGATGTGTCTTCACAACTGTAATAATTATTCACACTTTCTTCGATCATTTTAGCGTATTCATATGTACCAGCAATGTGAGATCTTCTGTAAGCTGTTTGCATTAAAACGAAAGGATCACCTAGATTTAGTTCTGGTTTCTCAGAAGACAATTTAGATAATTGGTAGTCTGCTGTTCCATCATTAACATTTTCTTCTAAGACATTTCTATAATATTTTATTGCTTTTGAAGTATCATTTTTGATAAATTGATTTATTAATCCCATATCAATATTTGCTTTACTTTTCACGGCACTAACATTTTCCACAATATCTATGGACTTTTGTAATAAAAGCTGAGCTCTTTCTATATCAGGTTTGGATATACCTTCTCCTGTAAAATAAATATGGCCTAGTAAGTAGTAACATTTCCCAAAGAAATATATTTGTAAATTATCCATATAAGGTTCTGAACTGCTATATACTTCAATCGCTAATTCCAAAATAGTTCTTGCGGATTCTACATCACGATTTCTTTCGTAGGTACCTTTATACAGATCCCATGCAGTATAGTACAGATCAACTAATTTATCATTACTATCATCCGATTCACCATCTGCAGCATAGTCTTTTGCACCAATACCAAATTGTAGTACAATTTGTCCCCCATTCATTTGCGTCAACAAAGAGGATGTTATGTCAGGTCTGACAGAATCCTTCCTAGTAGTTGAGGAATGCGTCGAGCTTAGGCCCTCACCTAATAACCCTCCTTGAAAATCTGGAATTCTAATATTATATGTTTCCATATAAGGCAATGCTACATTCCATTCATAGTCCGAGTACTTGGAGCGTACTTCGTCTGATAGTTCTCTGTATAGCAACAGAGCCATATTGCAATCTCTTGGAACATTCAGACCATTAGCATATCTATAAGCAAGTGCTTGCTTTGCTTTCATATTCCCAAGGGAAGCAGCTTGTTGATAGTATAATAAACTTTTACCAATATCAATTGGAATCGCTCCAAATAAACCAGTAGAAAGCATAACTGCTAAATCAAATAAAGCCTCTCCATCAGTAAAACCAATCATCTCATTATATTTATTCAAATAGCTATATGCAAGTGTCTTATTATTAGGGTAGCCATATTCTCCCCAGAGATGTATTTGTGCTAATAAAAGTGTTGCTGCAGTATTGTTAAATTTATCACTTGATATCGTTAAATATCCAATTGCTTCCTTTTGCCATGTAGTGGCCTCAGATTTCCAAAACTTCTTGTATCGAAATTCTTGTTCATCTTCTGAATAGTCTACAGGAATCGTTATATCAATTCCAGAGATATTCTTCTTTGAATAATAATCAATTTCATCATCGTAGCGGATTTTATCACTCAATATATTAACAGCTTTCTCATAAGGATCATAATCAACATTATTTACATTAAAACTTACTTGGCTCTCCACCTCCCCACACACAACCTCGATAAAACCAATATAAAGAAATAATACCCAAGAATGCAACATAATCATTTTTGAAGTAAAATTCTATGGATACTTAAAATTCATATAACTCTCGCCAGTATGTGGCTTTACACACTTCCAAACACCAACATATGTAGGAAAAATAGATTGGAAATGTAATTATATGGTGTCTTGAGTGTATTCTATCCAAATATACTTCAATAGAGCTACCTTTAACTTAAACTTTAAGCTAAGAAGCGAAAATTTAGGATTCTTGTTTTTGATGATAATACGAATACGTTAAAATTGAAGGATTCTTCTACTTTTGGAAAGATATATAAATGGCTGGAAGGTAAATTGGAACATTAAATTAGTCGTAGTTACTATTCGGCATGTATTAGTGTAGCTGTGTGATCAATTGATTAATATAAGTGAGGTGAGAGTGTTAGAGTAAAGTTAAATAAATCAATATCGATTGTGTTTTTCCTACTTGAATGGTATCTTAGATTCATAAATGAAAATCAAATGGACATGCAATTGCTGTAAGGAAAGAAACCATTATAATGGGAATGATGCCCAACAGTATGGTATTGATTTTTCAAGGTTAAATCTGTGCAGAAAATGCCATAAAATTAGTTGTGATTCCTGCCAGTTATTTCAAGATTATGAAAAATTCTGTCCTTATTGTTGCAGGAATAATAAGGTTCCAGATTGTGCTGACGGTAGCAGATTATCATTTGAGGAACGTTATTGTCAGGAAATATGTTATGACGAATATTGTACCAATGGCTGTTTCCAATGTCCCAAGTGTAATAATTCCTTGGCTTTGTCATTATGTAAAAATGAACGTTTGAAGGATCCAAATGGAAAAACGATAAGTTTTCAATGTTATTGTTGCTCTTGGTCATGGTCAACTGAACTGCCAGGTAATGTGAAGTTGTTATCTAAACATATTTTTTCTTTACACTTAAACTTGGATCCTAAGTTTCAAAGATTTAAACAACTGTCTAATATTTATCTAAACGATAGCTCAGATTGCAGTAATAATGATCCATCATATTCCGTAAAAGACATCTATTTGAAGCAAGGAGATTTACAATCTGCTAGAGGGTTATTGGACATAATTAACAACAAAAAAGAGACTTCTTTTAATACTTCTTCTACTGTCTTATTAAACGATCAATTTCCTCATCAAAACCTTTATGACGATACCAACACTTCTTTACCAGAACTTTCAAAGTTAGTAATGAAGTTTGAATATAAATGTCCTCATTGTGAAGAAACTATACTTAAACCATCTTCAGAGCTCTACTCAAGTGATAATACTTATGAATCATTTGCATTTACACAATTGCCAACAATAGAAGTAAGTGCTATTAAAGATCTGAAGCAAGACTTAGTGTTGATAATGAAAAATATTGAAGATAATCTTAATGATTTCGTTCAAGCAGAAATTATTACTAGTGATAACATTCAATTATCTCAAAATAAATTTATTTTCATGAAGTCCACTGGTGACAAATTGCAAGATAAAAGTAAATATTATGCTGAATTAATGAGCTACCTAGAAGGACTACCGTCGTTCGATTTGAACCTTTGTGACAATGTCAATAACAAATTTGTTCGCATAGAGAAGCAAAGAAGATTAGCCAAAAACAATAACATAGCAGTCATGAATAATGCCAATTCTCCTATGAATTATAAAGAAGAATCAGATCGATATATTGTAAGTCCAATAAAAATATTGACAGAAACTGCATTAAATAAATTACTTGTAAAATATAAATTCAAAACTTATGAAGTTTCACTAGAATGCATACTAAAATGATTGAAGCTTTCGGATATGTACACATGTAACTGTAAATAGCTTAATATTACTTTATGGGTTAATATACAGATATAATTTATATAAGCTTTAAAATATCGTTATATTATTGTTATTAACATAGTTTTTACTAATTTTACTATAAATTCCTTAATGTTCTTATAAGTCAATCAAACTAACGCCTTGATTATTATTTTGTTGTTGTTGCTGCTGATATTGCTGCTGCTGTGGTTGATTACCAAACCCATAACCGGTTTGAGTTGGTATGATATTTGAACTTGGCAAGCCAGTGTATTGGTTGGATAAGAATGGGTTAACTTTTGATTCGCCCGATTGTTGTCTATAACCAGTACCTTGAGAATTGATGAATGTTCCAGTTTGCGTATGTTGAGCAGGTATACGTGTTTCACCAGTGTTACCGAATGTATCTATACCTGTACCAGAGGCCAATAATTGGTTTAATTCATTATATTTGTTTGTCATTTCTTTGTTACCAGTTCTATTTTGTTGCAATGGTTGTTGTACAGGCTGTTGCACGGGTTGTTGAATTTCTATTTGTTCTGGTAGTTTAGCAGGTTGATAAGATTGAGCTTGTGGTTTGGTGAAATCTGGCAATTCTGAAGCTGCTTGTACATTATTATTGTTTGTTTGTTGATTATTCAATGCGAATGGGTTGTTTGAACCGGTTTGCATTGGCATTTGCTGTTGCTGTTGCATCATTGCCTGCTGCTGAGCCAAATAGGAGGCTTGTTGTTGCTGTTGAGCTAATAAAAATTGTTGTTGTTGCAATAACATTTCTTGCTGTTGTTGTTGCGCTAGCAAGTCCTGTTGCTTTTGTTGTAGTAACCATTCGTTTTGTTGTTGCTTTTGTAATTGATCTTGTTGCATTTGATATTGGAGATATTCCTCATAAGAGATTGGATTGCCGAATACATCATAGTAAACAGGTTGTTGTTGCTGCATATGCATGCTACTTTGTAATTCTTGTAATCTTTTCAATTCTTCTTCTTCTTTCGACAATTGTAAAGCTGCTTGCAAATCGGAATCGTCCTGGTTCAACCTTCTTTTCCTCTCGTCTTCTTCTGCAGTTCTCCTACTCTCTTCCAAGGCTCTTTGCAAATCCTCGTCACTTCCATTACGGGCAGGAGGACGACGGTTTCTATTACGATCACGTCTGTTGTTCAACCTTCTCTCCTCTCTCAACCTTTCATCGTCCATCAAAAGCGCAGTCAACTCTTTAGCTTTGACCCTAATGATCTGACCTTGATCTACACCACCAGAATTCTCATCTTCGTACCTAAACTCCGTCAATGTTTTAATCAGATACAAATTCTCCTTACACCACAACACACAATTCTCACTACCAAACCTAACCAAATAGTCCAAAACTGTCAACGACTTGGCAATATGCTTCCAGTACTTACCTTTATCATTCAATCTCTTGTCTAACATATCCATGATCTCGAAAAAATCCGCAGAATCGTAAGTCTTCTCAGCAATGTCTGCCAAGAGGTCGATATTAGGGCCCGTGCCCTCATTTGCAGTCGCATTACGCACCAACACCTGCGTCGACGAGTAACCCTTCACCACGTTCTTCATAGAACGCACAAATTGATTAGACATCCTAGTTTATACCCACTAAGCACCCTTAATATAGTAGAAAATCTATATGTATACGTGTATATACGTAAGTCTCTGTCCTTGTCCTTCTTTCTTTGTATACCGCTAACGTATAGTATGTATACTCAACGTCTATCACACTGCAGAACCCAACAGCCAAACCAACTCAAATAGAAACCAATAGCCATAAATAAAACTATCTTCTACTTTATAACTAATCATTCAAAGGTAAAATCCTTCCTTATTCTCCTATTTCGTTAAAGTTGGAAGTGGCTTTCTTCAAAACTTTCATTTTTGAAGATTTCGAAAATGGAGCGGTGGGCGGGTAACCGCCGACGCGTTAGAATATCTGGACAAGGTAAGGTTTACGTGATCTCATCGATGGTGTTCACTCATTTACACACACATATTTAAGCAAGTAAGAGAGTGGTTGCTTTGCTTTTGGAAGCCGTCTTCTTGTTTGTGGGCAGATGGTGGTTCAGAAGCAGTGAACTGATTTGTTGCTCTGTTTTGTCGGCTCAGGAGCATGGCTATAGGGAGATTACAGACGACTATTTTCAGACAACTATCATATTGCAGACCTTTTGTTTCGTCATTACGTTTTGGAACAGCATCGCTATTATATACACGCACAATGTCTAATTCACTGGAACCTTCCAAAAAACAGGCTACGCTGGCAAGGTTTTTCACCTCCATGGGTAAGAAGACTCCTCCCGCAGTGGAAGTGGCTACGAAACAAGAATCTCCAGAGAATCATGTAGATAAAAAGAGAAAAGTGGAAGTCCATCCATCTCAGTCTGTCGGTGCTTCAGAGAAAGCTGAAAGTCCCCCAGATCAAACCAAGTCGACGGTGCTGTATTCAGAGGTTTGTAACTTGTTCCAGCAGATTGAAGAAACGTCCTCTCGTTTAGCAATAATCAAGCTATGTTCGGAGTTTTTCATTAGAGTGATCAAGAATAATCCATCAGATATAATCATCGTTGCGTATCTTTTCATCAACAGACTAGGTCCCGACTATGAACCGGGTCTGGAGTTAGGGTTGGGTGAAAATCTGTTGATAAAGACAATTAGCGAAGCATATGGTAAGTCCATCAAGCAAATAAAACTGGAGTTGAAAGAAACAGGGGATTTGGGCACTATTGCACGCGATGCAAGGAATATCCAGCCGACCATGTTTAAACCAAAACCGTTGACAATCTCAGACGTGTTCAACAACTTGAAGAAAATCGCAAGCGCCACTGGTAAGGACTCGCAATTGAGGAAAATTAAGTTAATAAAACAAATGTTATCTGCATCTAAGGGTTTGGAGGCAAAGTTTCTAATCAGATCATTGGAATCAAAGCTTAGAATTGGGCTAGCGGAAAAAACGGTCTTGATATCGTTGTCGAAGGCACTGCTGCTACATGAACATTGGAAAGAGAAAGGGGAAAGTAAATTCGATGAAGAAGATGTCGAATCCATGGACTTAATTGAACAAGCTGAGGCAAAATTAAGGGAAGCACATTGTCAAGTACCTAATTATGAAATTGTCATTAACTTATGTTTACAAGATGGTATCCTGAATATTGACAAAACTTGTACCCTGAGACCTGGTATCCCATTGAAACCTATGTTAGCAAAACCAACAAAGGCAATTACAGAGGTCCTGAACGCTTTCCAAGGCAAAGAGTTTATTTCTGAATACAAGTACGACGGTGAAAGAGCACAGGTACATCTGTTGGAGGGCGGTGAAATGAGAATATATTCCCGTAACGGTGAAAACATGACTGAGAGATACCCAGAACTGGATGTGAAAGACTTCTTGTGTGTTGTGAAGGCCATCACCAACGACCAAGAAGGAGAAAATGCGATCCAACCAGTGAAGGACATTATCCTAGATTGTGAAGTTGTGGCTTGGGATGTCGAACAGAAAAAGATTCTACCATTCCAAGTGTTGACCACAAGAAAACGTAAAAATGTCGACTTGAAAGATGTTAAAGTCCGTGTCTGTCTGTTTGCATTTGATTTACTATACTTGAATAACGAAGGAATGATTAACAAGAGTCTAAGAGAAAGACAAGAAATTTTGCGTAAAGTCACAGTTCTTGTACCGGGAGAGTTCCAATATGCAACTTCTCTTATCACGTCTGATATGGATGAGTTACAGACGTTCTTAGATCAAGCCGTCAAGAATTCATGTGAAGGGTTAATGGTCAAAATGTTGGATGGTGAAGAGTCGCATTATGAACCAAGTAAGAGATCGCGTAATTGGTTAAAATTGAAGAAGGATTATCTGGATGGTGTTGGCGATTCATTAGATCTTGTAGTGATGGGTGCTTATTTTGGTAAAGGTAAAAGAACAGGTTCGTATGGTGGATTCTTATTAGGATGTTACAACGAAGACACACAAGAGTTCGAGACATGTTGTAAAATCGGTACTGGTTTTTCAGATGAGATGCTAGGGAACTTACACACACTCCTGCAACCTACTGAAATCGACAATCCACCAATGACGTACATATATGATTCCAGTGCAGAGCCCGACGTTTGGTTTCAAGCAAAGGTGCTGTTCGAAGTGCTGACCGCTGATTTGTCATTGTCTCCAGTGTACAAAGCAGGCAATTCAAGGTACGACAAAGGTATCTCGTTGAGATTTCCCAGATTCCTAAGAATCAGAGAGGACAAAGACGTGACTGACGGAACGACTTCTGAAGACATAATCGAATTCTACGAGAGTCAATCCCACATACAGAATTGAGAACGCCGGCCCGTCTCCAGACGGCCACTCTTTATAAACATTTGATGAAATATACAAATAATAGTCTTATTTATTAATATAATGAATGATATCTTAATTTTTTATATACAAGGAACTCATTAGGAATTTTATAAACTATGGAGTGCGGAAGGGACCGAGCTGCTTCGATATTGCGAATGCGAAGCACGCTTCCTCCTCCGTGACGGACCGGCCTCATTACCTGCCTTGAGACAGCTTTCTCTTCTCAGCCTTCTCTCTCTTCCTCCTCTTCCTCAATTTATGTTTCTTCATCTTCTTTTTCCTCTTCCTCATCACAGAATCCAATTCCATTTCGACGATATTCTGATGCGGCACATCACGAACAGGGGCCAATGGAGCCAATGGTCTCAAGTTCAACTGCACCAAGACCTTCGAGTTGATAACAGGGTTTCCCAGAATCGAGCTCGCTCTGCTGTCCACAAATGTATGCAAATAGTTTTTCCTCAATTTAAGGTTGAAGACCCCATGGAGAGCTCTCGGTGCCTTCCAAGCACAGTTTCTCACAATACCAAACATTTGCCTTACGCCCAACGCACCTGTGAGACTGCCAGATTGCCAAGTGAACCCAATCAACAAGCACTCACACAATCTCACGCTCAGAGACACACACTCACTCACTTATATATGAATACATATATAAGTGAGTGAGCTTGTTTGTATCTTCAGCCTGTCTTGCACACTGTGCGCTGCGACAAGCTACAGGCCGTTACCCGGCCCAGAAAGCCGGCGTTACCCGGCGTTACCAGCGACGTACACAGTGAGGGATCTGCGGGGAAGCGTCACAAAAGATATTGTGACGCGTGCTGTGGGTCCCTGACCTCAAAAGCACGCAGATCACATGTATTGCAGACGGTCTGGTCTGGTTTGGTCTGGTGTACCACACAGCGCAACCACCACGACAAGCTACTTAAATAGCCAGCATTCCATGATGGCATCTCTGCTGGTTCTCTCCAATGTCTGGCGTCACACTGGACGTATCTATAGCATGCACCATATACTTCCCCATCCCATCTGTCTAGAAAGCCCAGCCGAACCTCAAAACTAGCGGCCCTTGTTGCTTTTAACACTGCCAGTGCAACTGTTTTTTAAAAAACCATGTATGTAAACAACTATATAAAAGAGTTAAAAAAATGGGTCAACCCCTTACAGCATCGAACATATCGACACACACGTATATAAACTAGTATACTTCTTGGATTGACGTTGCCGGTTGGGTATGAGAAACACAATCATGGATATTAGAAGCTATACAGAAAGGAGGAGTGTCATCGAGCCCCACTACTCGGTTTTGGATCTCTTAGAGGCAAATATGGGGGGCCCTCCGCCGTCTGCTAATGTCATATCGAACTCAACGAATACGCAGAACGACTGGAATGCTATCATCGACCTCTCAGACTCATGGCAGATACTGTCTTCCTCATCAGAGAATTCGGAGGAAGAGGACATAGAGGTAAGGAACGGCACCTTGGGCAGGAGCAGGAACGCAAACATGAGCATACATGCATCGACCACCTCTGCTTACTCGCACAGTTACTTCGACCAGTCCGCCAGCGACACATCGAGCAGCAATCAGTTCGTTATGCCAAGATTGTCGTACTCCAAGAAGGAAGGGTCTCTTAAGGCGATCAGTGTCGTGGGATCCCATGCGGACTCCTTCTACCAGGAATACTTGCAGGTTAGCACTGGCGAGTACTGTTTCATGCTTGACGTGTCAACTGACAACAGTGTATCGTTGTTGGTAGTCCAGAACCATTTGGAGTTGCTAGATATTCTGAGGCATTCAAGGGATATCACCGTCGTGGCAATAGTGCTGAGTTTAGACCACAGAAGGGGCGACAACTTGGAGATTATTAAAAATTGCAATAAAGTGCTTTCTTCCATGAAGGAGAGGAAGTGGCCAATGCTGTACTATCCCAACCTGATAATCATTCACGAAAGGGCAAATAATAACCATGGAAGCAAAACGAAAGTAATAGCCAACTTGTTGCAGTTTCTCAGAGAACACGAGCCATCGAAATTGAATGGCAGCATTCGTTCTGATACTGTCTCGCAAGAGAGATCTGAGAGGATGATTAAAGAGCTGTTCAAACCAAACTCTGCTCCAGTTAATAACAAGAAGAATTTGAGTCGTTCCTCAATAAGAGCGATAAGAAATGTGAAGAGCATGAGGAAGAGTAAATATAAGCCAAGAATCCCTTTAACAGAGAGAGACAAGTCAGGTATAGGTAAGAAAGACGACAAAAATCAGAATGACAAAGATTGGTTCTATAAATGGAGTGTATCGATCAGTATAGGAATAGGAATTGGTGTCGGATACTGCTTATCCACCATCATTCCTTCCACCACGTTCAGTTACTTGTTACGAGACTTCGATTCTAATGAAACCAATGATCTCATTGCATACATGGATGTAGTCACAGACACAGATTCCGATTTTATAAAAGATACCATTGACAACGGCCAAACCATTAATCTCCCCCAAACATGGGATTTCTTGACCTCCACCGTCAGACACATTTGCGTTATTATGAAGTACATCATCCTCAAACCAATATCGTTTCTTGGTTCAAACTGGCAAAATTTAGACGATTCAAATAGAATCATAGCCATGAGCTATGTACTATTATGACTTATACATAAGCTCCGTTATTGGCATTACTTCACTACTTAAGTCGGAATATAGCATTTGAAAATATGTATGTCTTATATCGAATTTTGTAATCCAAAACACATATATCTAATATATCATCAAAGTTAACATATAAATTATCATTACTTATCTCATAGCCACTTGTATTTAACTCATTTATCGAAAATATAAAGATTTTAATTTCGCGAAGACCGTTAGAAACCTAATAAAGCAAAGTAATTAACAGTAAAATACACAATGGTTAAATTGAAATAACGATGACATTGAAGTTATATATATGTTTACTAATAAAAGCATATATAAACATATATAATTTATTTTCTGTTTTAAATAGAATCTCCTTCATGCTTTGCTAGTGATATCAAGTCAGACATAATAAAAGGCTATAATTCAATAATCAAACGAATAATATTTATGAGCATAGAGACAATATAATATTGCAAACCGCATGCAACTAATACCGAAAAAGTTTTGGAAGCCACCTTACAGAATAAGTATACGTGCTCAATTAACTGCACTTGTCAGTTTAGTTGCCATTATATCTTTGATTATTTTAGCTGTTACGGCTGGTGTTTATTTCACTGCAAACTATAAAAATTTAAAAACTGGGAGGTTATATATAGCTGCTCAACTAAAAGCTTCACAGATAGATCAAACCTTGAACTATTTGTATTACCAATGCTACTATCTATCATCAGGAGAGACATTGCAGAACTCGTTGGTTAGTTATTCTGCTGGTAACATCAGCAGTACTAACTGGTATGAATCAAGTCTGGTTCTCGAAAAATTTTTGACTTCATCAGATCTATTCTCTGTTGCAAGACTGTATGATACTAACTTTAATATAATGATCAATGCAACAAATAATGCTTCAGGAAATTACGTCCCAGAAAGCGTTATAGATAAATTATTCACTTTATCTTTAAATATATCACTACCGTCATCGTTGGAAACTATAGGCATATGCACAGATCCAGTATTAAATGGTAGTAATTTTCTAATGTCTATGTCGTTGCCTATTTTTGCTAATCCATCTATCATTTTATCAGACTCTAGAATTTATGGATACTTATCTGTGATTATGTCTGCGGAAGGTTTGAAGAGTGTCTTCAATGATACAACTGCTTTAGAAAACTCAGAGGTGTTTGTTATTTCGGCAGATTATTCCATAACAACAAATTTAGAGTATTTTAATTTTTTATTTGCCTCTGCTTACGATAATGCAGATAAAGATTACGATCTACATTACAGAATTGATAATGACACATTCGTATATAATGGTTTAGTTAATGGGAAAGGTGGTGCAGTGAAGAAGACTAACGGATTCCTTGGTACAGCTGCTGCGGTTGGTTATTCATCATGTTCATTCTCCTTAGTGAATTGGTTGGCTATTGTTGCTCAACCGGAAGCTGCCTTCTCAGAGTCTGCTACAAAACTAGAGAGAATTATCAGTGGGGTAGTTGTAGCAGTTGCTGTTTTTGTGTGCTTGTTAACATTTCCACTGTCACATTGGGCTGTACAGCCCCTCATCAGATTACAGAAAGCCACCGAGCGTATAGCAGAAGGGAGAGGTTTAAGACCCCCCCAACCTACTGTTGGTTCCAGTGTTAGCAGAAATAGCTCTATTAAATGGAGAAATAGTTTAGAAAATCATGTGAGATCATCGCTTGGTTTTAATGCTAATAAACTTTCTGACAGCGGAAGTATAACAGCAAATAATTTCAAAAATAACACTTCCTCCTCAAACTCAATCACCAGCAGTCATATATATGGTAATAATAATTCTAGTCATTCATCGATGGGAATAAATCCTGATGACGACCTTTCTTCTTCATCTCAGAAATATAAAACCTCTGCAAATTTAATCGAAGCAAGAGTTCCTGTTTATTGGAGATTACTACAAGATGAATTATCTGAATTGACAGACACGTTTAACACAATGACAGATGCTTTGGATCAGCATTATTGTCTGCTAGAAGAAAGAGTTAGAGCGAGAACGAAACAATTAGAAGCTGCAAAAATCCAGGCTGAATCGGCTAATGAAGCTAAAACAGTTTTTATTGCAAATATTTCACATGAATTGAGAACGCCATTAAATGGTATACTGGGTATGACTGCTATTTCGATGGAAGAAGATGACGTAGATAAAATTAGGGGGAATTTAAAATTAATTTTTAGATCTGGTGAACTATTATTACATATTTTAACAGAATTACTAACATTCTCAAAGAATGTCTTACAAAGAACCAAGTTAGAGAAAAGAGATTTTTGCATTACAGAAGTGGCCTTACAAATAAAATCAATTTTTGGTAAACTTGCCAAAGATCAGCATGTCAAACTTTCAATTATATTAATGCCTAATATACTACGGTCATATGTTCTATGGGGAGATTCTAATAGAATTATTCAAGTTGTGATGAACTTAGTTTCCAATGCATTAAAATTCACTCCTGTAGATGGTAATGTTGACGTTAGAATAAATCTACTGGGAGAGTATGATGAAGAAAGGAGTAAAGCTGAAGATTATAAAAAGGTTTACGTTAAGCAAGGAACAGAATTACCACTTAATATATCTCATTTAAAAACTGAAGAAAATAATGATATATCGAGGAAATCTGAAACAGAACTAAATAATGACGAAAATGAAACCCATACTATTTCAAAAGATGACACTGCAGATAGTTCTATTAAAATCGGCAATGAAGATGTGGAAATTTCTGAAGTTGATAAAATGGGAATGGCATCACTTGTTACAACATCTTCTAAATCATATGATGACACTGCATTAATGAAACAACTTATCAAATCGACTGATTTAGATGATGACGAAAACAAATTGGGTGTAGAACTAAAAGAACAGAAGACATGGGTAATTTCTGTAGAAGTGAAAGACACTGGTTCTGGTATTGATCCTAAATTACAAGAATCAGTATTTGAACCATTTGTTCAAGGTGATCAAGCATTGTCGAGACAATATGGTGGTACTGGTTTAGGTTTATCAATTTGTAAGCAGTTATCTACCATGATGAATGGTACAATGGAATTAGAATCTGAAGTAGGTGTTGGTAGCAAATTTATATTTACTCTTCCCTTGAAACAAACAAGAGAAATCAGTATACCTGATGATGAATTATTCAATGATGAATTTAATGCTGTTAGTAAGAAAAATAGAAAAGTTAAATTTAAATTTTCTGGTTCAAGCAGTGCTAAAAGTATTAAAACAAGAAATTCAATTGGAAGCTCTCTTAACAATAGGCATAGTACTACTTCTATAGATTCATCATCGTCAGACTCGGATGAAGAAGATAATGTTCGTCCATCGTCGGTCAGGTTGAATAGACCATTCCTACAAAGTACCGGTACAGCTACATCCACACAGAATGTCCCAACTTTAAATGCTCACACAGATGATAAATCTAAAAATAAAGTACTTAATAAGATGGATTTGATTTATATTTTGGTAGCAGAAGATAATCACGTAAACCAAGAAGTTATCAAAAGAATGTTAAAACTTGAAGGTATCAACAATATTGACTTGGCTAGGGATGGCCAAGATGCATTTGATAAGACAAAAATGTTATCGGAAAATAATGGAAATTATGATATAATATTTATGGATGTTCAAATGCCAAGACTTGATGGTTTAGCCGCAACAAAAATGATTAGAGAAGAGCTGAATTATACACAGCCTATTGTTGCATTGTCTGCATTCCCAAAAGAGGAAAACGTCAAAGAATGTTTAGATGTTGGTATGAACGACTTTTTGTCAAAACCGATCAAGAGACCAGATTTAAAAATAATTTTAAAAAAATATATAGAGGACTTTCAATAATTAATATATTTAAAAATGCATTTGTATAAATATCAATACATCCATATTTATAACATACAAAAAGAAAACATTTAAACATTTTAATAATTACAAGCATATTTATTGTAGTTTTAAAGGGTTCATAAGTTAACATTGATATTTTAAAATATATATAAATCTAGAAACAAAACAACATGATATACTTATATATGAACAACTTGTTTGAGATATAACAAGGAAAATTAGATGAATGGAATGCATCTATTTTAACTTCTTCTTTGGTCTCAATTGGTTTGTGTGACCACATTTTCTCTTTCTACAGTTGGTAGCTCTTGGTGGTAATCTGGCGTAACACTTACGACAAACAGATTTTTCACAGTTATACTTAGAAGCTAAAGCCTTTAGAGATGGTTCAATGATACCACCACGTAATCTCAAGACTAAATGAAGAGTAGATTCCTTTTGAATGTTGTAATCGGATAAAGTTCTACCATCTTCCAATTGCTTACCAGCAAAGATTAATCTTTGTTGGTCAGGTGGAATACCTTCCTTATCTTGAATCTTAGATTTAACATTGTCAATAGTGTCAGAAGATTCAACTTCTAAGGTAATTGTCTTACCAGTTAAAGTCTTAACAAAACTATAATAAAAAGAGAGTTCAAAGAAAAATCATAGAGTAACAAACAGTTAGTAACGCACAATTTTCAAAGAAACAATTGAAACAGTTAGTAAGATTAAACCAAAAACATAGAACACGACAAGTTAATTCATAAATATGAGTTAACTTATTATTTCTTATAGAAAACAATAATCATCAGTAACATACATTTGCATCTTTAATGAATCCTGGTGACTTTAAATAAAAGCTAGCAAAAGAAATCAAAAATAAAAAACACACCAGCAATACTTACAAACACAAACTATATGACATTCGTTTAAATATAATATATAATACTCTCTTTAATAAATGATTTCATAATTAATACGATTCATTGATTATTGAACTTCAAAATAATTCATATTTCAATATCTCAAAAATTAAAATGTTTAGTTTAGTTGACGGTTGGAGGGTATCGAATACACAAATTTCAGGCTGTTTGTGCATTATTTTTTCTTTTCCGAAATTTTTAATTCTCAATTAATGTTATCGTCCTTAATGATAGTATAATGTATCATTATGTACGTATTCGTTGATTGTGATATGATAGGGTTTGCCAACCCCTAATTTGTAAAGTGACAGCCCTTAGGGTTGTGATTAAGAGAAGCACAAAAACACAAAAACGTGAAAAATGTGAAACTCGAGCATATATAATACTACTGATAATCGCTTTCTTTTTGATAAACATTTATTTTAAAAACATGCTAGAATAATCATCTAAGTTACTTCACTTAGATACTCGGGTTTTCCTTGGAGGTTGATAAGAACGTGGCAGATTGATAGACTTACAGCTCTTACAGAGGTCGCTATAAAAACGACTATTCAATATCCTTTGCACACACTTATATTTGAACCTTGGCGGTTAAACTTTTTTCTCCCTCTTTTCCTTTTTGTATAGTTAGTGGTATCACAATACGTTTTAACAATGAATAAACAAGAGACAACCTCTTCAATTGTGGTTAATTCGGAAGAATGGGATGCTTTGCATAACAAATTAAAGGATTTAAAAGAACTAAATAATGGATTGAAAAATGAATTTCTAGTACTTTCAAATTCGTTAAATTTAAGTAATAACAACAGTAATAATTCAATCAATAAAAAACAACTGGATTTCTCTGAACTAGAAAAACGTTTTGAAGTCATAAACAGTATCAATGAACAATTAAAAAATGAATTGTATACTAAAAATAAAGAATACTTCCAAATAAAACAAGAGTGTGATGTGAAGATAGAAGATTATAAATCCAATTTGAATGAATTGAAACATCGATTGAGTAAAGAAATTTTGCAGAATAAAAATAATAAACAAAAAATAATTAATGTATATGAACATTCAATTAATGAATCATTGGAAAATGATAAAAAATATGTCAAAGATTTCGAAAAATTAGAGACTTTAGAATCAAAGTTTTTGGAGACTTATGATCAGATGAATATAATGAAAAATAAAATATACTTCAATACACAACCAGCAACACCAATTGCTGAAAATGAACCTAGCGAAGAAAGTTATGACGTTGAGGTCGATAACAATTACAACTCTTGGAGAACGTCGATCGAATATAATGAAAAATTAAATATCAAAAAGGTGGTATACAAGCTTCAAGAACGTCTTGAAACTGTCTCAACAATGAATAAAGAACTACTTAAGATCATTAAATTATCAGAGAATGAAGAAATGAATATTAGTTTACAAAATTTGAATTCAAATAATAACAACTTATATAATGATACTCATTCAAATAATGATTTTGAATTTGATATTAATAATATTGACGATATTAAAACAGAATTAATTAAAGAAAAATATGAGAAATCTTTATTAGAAAAAAAATTCAATGATTTTTTATTCGACATAGAAAGTAAACTACCGTATTTACAAAATAATTCAGTTGAAAATGAAACTAATAATGGTAATAAAATTGAAGAGCAAAAAATCATTCATGAACATGACTCTTTAAAATTAGAAAATCAATCGCTTAAAATTAAATTAAATGATTTTGAATCTACAGTAAAAACATTATTACAACAGAGATCTGATTTAGGGCATCAAATTAATTATTTATTAATCACTCAGTCATATCTTAATGAAGATAATAATAAAATATTAACTGAAAACGAATTGAATTTCATTAGAAATCTAGTTGCACAGCCAACCAATACTTGGAGTACTGAAACACAAAATATAATAAGTGAGAGGCTACTTAAATTTTCTAATGTTAGTGATTTGACAGCTAAAAATATTAAGTTGATAAGTTTAGTAAGGGAATTAACCAATAAAATGGAGTCTATTGAGAAGCAAAATTCACAAAAGTTTGGTGATTTAGAAATGGATTTCAAATCCATCGATGAAGCCAAACAAAGAATGATTGTTCTAAAAGAAGAAAATGTAAAGAACAAAGATATAATAAATCAAATCATATCAGAGAAAAAATTACTTGAAGATAAAATACATGGGTTAAATTCAACGGTTACTGAACTAAACAAATCAATGGAAATTAAACGAGAGCCAACGTTAAAGAATTTAGAACTTCAAAAAACTAATCAATCTTTGCTGGAAAAAAACAATCAGTTATCAATTGAAATTAGTAATGCCTCCAACGAAAATAAGATACTTAAGGAAAAGTTTGATCTATTAATTAAATCTTATACAGAGTTAAAAGAATTAAAGTCTGAAATATCAACCTATACTAAATCTAGTGTAATATCAAAAGACGGCAATGAGACTGCTAAGATTTCAGAGCTGGTTGATTTGAAGGCTAAGTGTAAAAACCTAGAGAAAAGTTTCAAAGATAGAGAAAGTAAGTTTCAAGAATTGGAAATTGAAAACAATAACGTGAAAGATGAACTGAAAAAAGTTTTATCTGAATATAATACGTTTAAATCAACTAGAGGTACTATCGATTCTTTCAATCAAAACAAAAACTCGATTGGTATTAATGAGAATACAAATAAGCAACTGCTAAAAGAAGAACTAAATACTGTCAAAAGTTTAAATAAATCCTTAGAAGCTAAGATAAAACTCCAAGAAAATGATATTAAAATTTTGATTGAAAAATATAAATCTCAAATCAAATGGTATCAAGACAAAATTGACGAAATGAATACAACAATGGAGGTTAAAATATCAAATTTAGCTAGCTCTGCCGAATCAGCAGCTATGCTAAAAAATAAAAATGAAATAGATGAATTGAAAAAACAAATAGAGACCAAATCTAAAGAACTTACAGAATCATTGGATAGATTTGCTAGGTTAAAAAAACAGGCAAAGGATAAGTTGAATGAATTTAAAGGTACTGAGAATAAATTGAGAGAAGATTATTGTGACTTAGAAAAATCTAAAAATGAATTGGAACAAAGGCTGTTACTATTAGAATCTTCAGAAAAAAGTCTTCAAGAGGAAATTGTTAAAATGAAGGATGAATTGATGACATCAAATAATGAACTTGATAACAACCAACGCTCACAAGAAGAGTTAAGAAATGAGTACGAAAAACAAAACAAACTATATAAAATTAAAGAAGAGGAACTAGAATCGGCTTTAAATCAACTGATGTTGAAAGAAAATCAAAATTCTGCTCTTGATCTCGAGAGTTTACCTGATGATGTAATGCTGAAGCTAAAAGAAATGGTTAAAAAAGATATCGAAATCGAGAATGATATAATTTTGAAGGCAAAACTGAAAGAGATAGAGAAAAATTCAGCAAAGGACGTAAACACCGATTCCATCGAGTTATCTGATGACAATATTTCTACGATGAAAGAAGCATGGGAAAAGGAATATCAGCATATACTAAAAATTAGAATCGAAGATGCTGAAAACCAAGCTATGGCGAGAACTAGGAAAGAGCTAGAGAAGGAATATGAGGAGAGGTTGTCGAAAGAATCTGAGAAATTAAGTGATCAGTATAATAACAAGTTAAAGGATGATCTATCAGAGGAACTTTTAAAGATAGATAAAAAATATGCGATGGAACTAGAAACCAAACTGAAAAACGAAACTGATGAAAGTAAAAAAGAATTTCAAGATGCCCTTGGTACAGAGCAGACAAAAAATAAAATTTTATCGAAAAAAATTGAGTTTCTTGAAACTCAAATAAAGGAACTCAAGGATGAACAAACTAAGCATCATTCTAACCCAATGAAGTCGGACGAGAAAATACCTTCAACTACCAATCTATCAACTAATTTTGCTTTTGGACAAAACCCATTTGTCTCTAATGCGAGTCAAAATGCTTATATGTCTAACGTATTTTTATCTGGTTCCCCCTTCTCTAGAAACGCACCAGAAAAAGCGTTCAAACACTCAACACCTGATAATACCAATTCATCTATAACTGTCCAACCAACTCTGACATTCAATACAGATTTTTCTAATGAAAGTAAAGATTTAAAACGTTCGGCAGAATCTGCAGCAGAAGATGATGAGGTTGAAGAAGGTGATAACAAAATTGCCAAGATACAAAGAGACGATTAAATATTGGATATTAAATGTAAATTGATAAATAATTGAATGTAAATACCTGTTATATATAACTTATTAAAACGTAAGGTGTGAATAGGGCAACTATATCATCACTTTCAAGCAAAAAGATTCAATTGAAAATTCAAATCATTTGGAAATTTAGAAATCGTTATTTTATTCTTATTTGATTCTGCCACGCCATGTTGATTATTAATATCATCTAGATTTAGCAATAATCCATCGCAGCAAATATCATACTTATATTTTTCTAACTTTTTATCTGAGTCGGTTTCCAATATTATTTGGAGCCCAGTACCTGATAAGTTAACTGGGTAGTAATATGTTAGATTATCTTTATTATTAATTTTCTCCCGTTCCTTATAACTATAGCCCGCCATAATTTTATTAACTAGCTTTTCCGTTGATAAACTTGCATCATAACCCAGTAAATGTAATTCATTTTTGAACACATCTGAATCTGGCGAAGGCATATAATTCAATTCCAAATTTGGAGTGTTAATAATGGCAAAGTATGCATAATTTCTACTAATACTTTCTGAGCCATTTTTTGTTGTAAGTCCAATATTTAGGTCATAGTTTTTAAAGATATTTTCACTGGCTTTAGCAAACCTTTCAGTACCCATTTTTTGATATTCATCTGAGTCACAGGCATGCAATAGGTTTGCATGGAACCCCATTGAGAATATAATAAAGAAAATAATTGTCTTTTTGTTTGGTAATGTTACTGTATACAATGGAAAGTCTTTAATTATTAATTCATTGTTCAAGAATTTTTGGAAAACTTGATGCGGTGAACTTAAATGAATAGAACTTGCTAAAGCATTACCAGTCCCTAATGGGATTGTAAATATATTCATTTGTCTCTTATTTTCACTACATGAAATGAAGTTTTCTTTCTGCACCTTTGTTAGATTGTTTATAAACTCCGAAACACTTGTATCACCCGACAGAAATATTATGGTGTAATCCTTGGAAGCCTCAAACTTTGTTGCAAGATCCTTGATTGAATCTTCGCCCTCGGTTCTTATATATTTATGTTTGAAGTTTGCCTCTTTGAAAACAGGTTTCATCACGTTATTATAGAAATCATTTTGTCCTGTCCTTCCTACACCCGAACAGATCGAATCGATGACCACCAACTCTGAGCTTGCCAGCAAACTATGCACCTCCAAGGCAGCAGATTCCTCTGTACATTTATAAGACTCTAATTTGAAACTGGAATATTTTGAACCTTTTTTCTCAGCCACCACATCATACACCATATCGCCAATTTGAACCAGCTTGAGCCTCTCGAGCGAATCAATCTCCGTTGTCATTGCTGAAGAATAAGCAGCCAACACACAGTGTTAACAACGTTCCTGTCAGCTCCCCACAGCTGAGTATATAGTCCAAGCAGGCAGATACTAACATATTTATAACTGGTTAATAACTCCGATGGTCCCTGCTTCTTCCCAATTCCATTTCTCGACGGTGAACCCTGCCAAGCCCTACCCGTCCCCGGAACTCCCAAATCCCAAACCCTGGCCCACTGGCAACCCTAGCCCGTTCGCGTACGGAACAGAGGCATCCGACATTATGAATTTCTATTTTTGCGGGGCAGAACGAATGAGGAATGTTTTCTCGAGAGCCACTGACACAGACACTGACGCAGACACAGAGAATGTTGAGATTGAAATTGGATCTTTCGAGTTTCGAGACATTGAAATATTGTTGATTTGGTAAGCAACTGCATTAAGTGATGATTCTGTGCATGTTACTGGGAAAACGGCAGGCGCTTGGTAACCTATATCGACCTGAAAAGACTTGGAACAGTTTCTCGAGATGTTTTTTGCTTGTAGAACTGTGTGTTTACCTGTTTGATCAAGGGCAGGGCTAGCTAGTTTTGAGGTCATATAACTTACGCTGTGGGTGGGTGAATCTAATCCGAGTATGAGACTCTCGTTCGTAACTGTGAATGTGATGTGGGATTGTTTTCTGTTGTGCCCGATGACCTTGGTCGAAGAGTCTTTGGTTATAACTTTTATTTGATGTCTATGCATATATATAAAGGTATGCTTTTATAAATAAGGAGATTCTCTGTCGTTCTTTTTATTAGCAGGGTTACTATTGGCGATTGTGAGTGCGTATCGTGTTGGCATTCTGTTTACTTTTGCTTGTCGAAGATGTCAGCGTATACAGGAAATATGAATAAAGATAATAAGAGAATCTTACAATCAATTGATGAACCTTGGTTTTCATTAAAGTTTAGAAAAGTCTCTCCATCAGTGAAAGAATATGGATCTCAGTCTAAGGGAGATTTGGATTCAAAAAAATGTTCAGAGACTGAGCCAGTGACGCCTGAGTCGGAGACTGTGTCACCAATTGCGCCTATTAAACCCGTGAATAGCAGTCAACACTCCAAACCTGTGGCTGATATTGAGAAGTCAATCGAAATCGATCATATGCTCAATGCTGATGAAAAACTGGATCCATTGGCAGGCTTGTTACCACTGTTTATGTCAATTGAGAGAGCAGAAACATCTATTGAAACAATAAGCAGTTCGCAGGCCCTGTTGTTCTTGGATGGGAATGAAGATGTCATAAACAGTTATCTAATGAGGTTATTTAAATTACACACAAAAATAGTCTCACGATATACTGAGTTTATTGCAATTGCCTTGAACATAAATAATACTCAGGAGGATCTAATTAGAGGTAAAGAGTATGTTACGAAGGGAAGACTTAACGAAAGATTAATAAATCATTGTTTAAAGCCACTATTAGAAATAATTGAAAATTATAAAAATCATATGAAAATAAATGGTATTAACGTTTCAGTCATTAATAATGATAATATCATAGAATTTATTCAAAGTTTTATTATAGATATAACTCATATGTTGGAAGAAATACCTCTAAAATTTCACTATGATTGGGAACTACATATTGGAGATCTTAATAGATTATTAATGCTATTGAGTGTAAAAGATCAAGAAGTCTATCGGCTTAACTCGCTACACAGGTATAATATAATTGCTCCAGTGGTCGCAGTAAACTACTCTCCAAATAATGGTAAAGAATCAGATATAAAGAATCATATGTGCAATTATTACTTCAATTTATCCAAAGTGCAACATTCAAGTCTAGCTCGGATTGTCACTCTGTCAAAATGTCTGTGTATTGAAAATACCAATGTTTATCAAAAATCAATGGCCCAATTAGCCATTGATAAAATTATTTCTAAATTATTAAATAAACAAGTAAATTTGAAACAGTCTATGGGTGGAACCACTATATTAATGAAGTATTTCACTCTTCTAAGCTTATTTTTTGGATCTACTAGTTCTTCTCAACTATCAGGTATGGAGAGAAGTTCACTACATTATTTTTGGAATGAGTTCGCAAATGAATATCACCTTAATTACAGTTCTCTAAGAAAGCCAGTGAACTGCAAATACAGGCAGAAAGAAATAAATTATAGCATGTTTTACTTTAACAATGCACCCTTGTTTTCATTGATTAGTATTGTTGAGACAATTATAATGAATAAAAAATTGAATCCGTTTTTTTGCGTATACAAATCTAGCGATGACTTTGAAATAAAATCTGTATCATTGAGTAATTGGAAGATATTAATAGAACAAATGGACGATACTTTACTACATAGTAACAAGCTCTTATTCAAAAAATTTCTAATGTTAAATGTTGCAATTTCACAGCCTTTCATTCTTCCATGGTTGTTATTCTATATTTCTGTCGCTTCCGAGGTCGCCAATGTCACTGACCGACATGTCTTACTGCTTTGGAAGGATCTACTACAAAATCTTCTGCCTTGGGATGATATTGTGACTTACTTAAATGAATCAATTGATATGGTCAATAAACATTCAATAAATTCAAAAACTTTGAGAGCTTTAATTAAAAATATAAAATCATGCTCATTATATGATTTACTATATTACATGATGTACGAAAGTAATTTCCAAGAGATTTCTATGTGTGAAGGTTTCATCTGGTTTGATAGCCTTGCATCTAAGATTAAACAAGCAAGCATCACTACCAATGAAAGTTTAATGAAATTTAAAAGTTATAATGCTTCAGAAGACAGTCTTATTTACGATGATGATGACCAAGTATATACAAAAATGTGGACTCGAGCTCTTTTAATAATATTATTAATTAAAAATGTCATAAATGATTATCCAGAATTGATAGATGTCAGTATACGTGGTCAGTCACTTACTAATAGTAGTTGCATCAAAAATAGTGATTCGTTAACTAATGATTATCTTTTTGATTGGGGATTTGAACTTAATAACAATAATGCTGTCATTATTGATGATACTCTACATGGAAGAAATAGGATTTTCAAATTTTCATATATACCTGACTTTCAGGATTTCGATAAAAATGGGGATATTACTTGGGGCTATTCATTAATATCTAACTATGATTATATATATAGTAATGATTTCAATTCTGAGGAAGATGGTAATTTTTTCCAGAGGTATAGTAGGAGGCTACTATCTGCACATAATGATTACTCTGAAGATAAAAGTAAGAAATACTTACCAAAACTTGAAAATAATTATTTTATGGTTGACACTTTAGCTTGGTTGAAACACTCAAATAAATTGAAAAGATTCATTGCTGAAGAAAAAGTTAAAGTTATCTTATCTGTATCTATCCTGAACGATTTGAATGAACTTAAGAATTATTCAGAACATGAAAGTGTAAGAAGTTCTGCATCTAGAGTCATGATTGTTATTAATTATTTATATGCCATGAATCAGATTAACATTTTAAAAGAATTTGAATCACCAATTTCTAAAGCTTTAAAAAATATAGATGGATCCCAGATCTTGAATTTTAATGGGAAATTTAAAAACGATTTGCTAACCAAAGAAAATGGTCCTGGACAGCAATTGAATATGATAGAATTACGGATGGACAATGTCGTTGTTGTGTCAGATGATAAACTATCACTCGCGACCTTTAAGAAGAAAGGATATAATGTTGTCAGTACAAAAGTTTTATTTTCAGTTGCATCGCTACAGGATTGGCTGCTCTAATACATGTATAACTTGGTCACAATAGCTTTATAGTAATGAAAAATATACTTCACATCATCAATGCCCTTTGGAATCTTTTTTTTTATGAAGTGCGTATTTATAATACATAAGAGGCTGGTTGCAAGCAAGTTTGTGTAATAACCTATTAAGTTTATCAACAAGTTTACTTTTTCTTTTCTTTTATTTATATAGATTTTTGATTTTTGTGTTTACTCATCGTCTCCTTCTGAATCTATCAATAGGTTTAAACTGTAAGATATTCTCCACTCCGTGGGAGCTTGGAGGGCCCATCGGTGGCCTTCTTAAATCTCTATTGTTAACAGGAATTGCGGTATATCTATTTTGTGGAATTCTATTAAGCTGACTGGGATTTTGGTTGACAGATCTATCTTTATTCATAGCATTATTTGGGATACTACTACTATCTGATGAATTGAATACATTATTTTCTTGATTTGTATCGTTCATATACACATCAAGTAATTTATGTGTTTTGACATTCTTCCATGGGTAAAATCCTTCACCAAACCAAAAATGCTGAACAACTGGAAATTTATTTAATACTTCAACCATATACATTTTCACTAACCCTGAGTTAACTTTAAGCCAGCTATTTACAGTGGTGGAAATATCATATAATATTGGTGAATGTTCTGAAAAAGGGCCACTTTTAACTTTATATATGAAATCAATTGTATAACAATAAAAATTCTTATGCATATACTCGGTAACAATCTTTTTATTAATAATATCACTTGGTGAGAATGGAGGGTTTGGGTTTTCAGATAATTGAGAACTACCGAGTATATATGATAAATGAAAATGATCATCTAATCCCCAAACTCCGTGTGACCCTGCCGGTTCTAATGTATATGTTACAATCAATTTTTTAACTAACTCATAGTAACAATGGAACATATGAAGCAAATCTACTCCTTTAAAGTTTTCTGTCCATAGCCCCAGCATATCCATTGCTGCTATCACAGCAAGAAATGATAATTCATGGCCTGTACCGTAATCTAATCTAGTTGCTGACCCTAAACTGTTGCAAAGATAATAATTTAGTTCAATTATACATCCTTTTAATTTCTCAAATTCCCCTTTTTCCGTTGCATGATTTGAACATCCTAGTACTTTCTCTAATAGTAACGGCACTTTCGAATCAATTAGGGAATGCCAATTTCTGCATGCTAAGTTACCGTATCTTCTTGGACCTTCGAATGGTGGGATTGTGTCAATATCATTGCTCAGCTCCGTGAGTAGGCTTGACATTTCGTTAACAATGGTAATTTCAGAAACATAGGTTAAGTCAGGTATTTCAACGTTATGAACCATATTGATATATTTGTGTAAATAATACTTCAATCTGTAAATAGCAATTGATGATTGAAACGTAAAGGTACTCTGCGAATCGTAAATCCTCTTTAAGGGAAGTGAGAAAGACTGCTCTTTTATATTAATTGTGGATAAATCTTCCATATGAAACGATTACTTGATATTTTTGTACTTATAGATCCTTTGAAAAAAATAATATTTATAAATATGTAATAATATTATATTGGAATTCACAGGTTTTGATCGTGTTTCCCTAACTTGGCTATATAAATAGATAATACTTCCTTTTGTGTATCAGAAAACTTCATAAATACCACTGCTAATTGTTTTATATATTTCAGTTCATTTTTCAGATTACCTAAAAGTACTACAACGCTGACATTAAAATAAGGGAACATTTTATTTTAGTACAATAATTAAATACATATCTATAAGGATGTTATTATAAAATGAGCATCTATATAAACTACACATTCAATGGAACTTAAACTCTTGATAATGTATTGTTATTTTTAATTCAGTTTATTCCATGTTATTTTTATCATAAATAAAACACTATATTAGTGAGATAGTCTATATGCAGATGAATTTAAGAACTTAAAAGACTACTTATGCATTTTCTTAATCAATTTTTTCATAAAACAGTACATATACATGGCTGCTGGAAACTTTATTAACACCTTCATCAATGTTACCATGGTTTAACTCATGTTTTACAACTTCATCATCAAAGTAGTACCATTGTTGTTCATTTTTACCCAAATCGTGATTACGGTTTTTATTGACTAAGGTCGTATAATGACCACTTGCAACTTGATTCCCCATATGATTAACAATAGCATACAATCTGTATTTACAAACTTCTTCGTTTTTCAGTACAATATTAAGAATCAAAGGATATGCAACAACAGTTTCATTTTTCTTGCTCATATCATAAAAGAATCTCGATAAATGGATGACTAAAATTTTGGGCATTTTTATAAAATTTAATGATTTAATAGTTTCCATCTTTTTTGATTTCCATTTCTCGGAAGATTTATGTGAGGAATGTCTACCAAATGGCGAAAGTGATCTACTTGTAGGGTTATATTTCTTTGGTAATAAAAATAACCTAGATTTTCTATTTTGTTTTGAATCATCCGTAGTTTCAGATGTATGCTCTTTATGGTGGTCATTATGCGATGTCTTTACAAAGTTATCACTCTGCGAACCGCAACGGGAGCAATCCCAAGCATTTTCTCCAGATAAAACTTCATCTCTCGTAAACATGTTAATACAATCTTCTAACTTGACTCTATTAGTCCTTGAAAACGACATCACAGAAATTTTAGGAATTGCTAATGATAGTACGTAAAAAGATGAATAATTAAATGAGCTATATCCACACCTTTGACAGTTTATACTATTCTCGATCTGACCTTGAAAAATATCATCTATAGGTGATACACCGCCAGATAAATTTGAATTTTCAAACCATTTTTTGTACTGATCAACTTTCACGTGCATACGTTCTGCATCATATAATAGTAAATTAGAATAATCATTCAATACAGTATCTTCTTTTGAAAGCTCGTCGTGTAGTCTATCTAAAACTAACATTAAAAATTCTTGTGTATCTTGTTGATCATCGGGTATCTTTAAATCAGGCCTGAGTTGATTACAAGTTTTAAGAAAACTTGCTGGTACCACTGAACAGCCACCATTCAAATACATCTTTCTAAATAAGATACTAAATGATCTGGATAGATTTATTTTATCAGTAACTTTATGATTAATGTATGATTCGTACTTCGTTGTAATAAATAAATCACGTAAAGTAGTAGTTGCAAATAGGCATTGTAACATACTGCTTATGTAACATGTATTACCCAAATTACGCAAACCTGTGATAGATAATGAAACGTAGGTGTTTGGATTTTGCTCAATTGTTGGTACCGGTGTAGCATAAGATTTTAAAGCTTTATATTGATGCTTCTTTTGGTTATAAGAGGGTTGATGGTTGGGACTAGGTGTTCTAGGTGGTATTGGAGGTGATATGTATTCGATACGTCTGTGTTTTCCCTGCACGTCTATATTTTCTAGCCGCTTATCTTCTATTAGCGTTGTCAATTCATTGTTTTGATAGGTTGAAGGAATTTCAGGTATGCTCGATGGTGGAGGTGGAGGAGGTCTCTTCCTTATTCTTAGAGGAACTTCAGGCTGCTTCCAAGACGTTGCCTCTAGTGTCTTCATTTCACCAGTTGGTACAGTATTTTTATTTAATTCTGTAGCATGAAGTTTTTTAATAAAAGGTGTTATATCTATGCCATATTCTTTATTGTATGTCTTCAGCACTTTTTTCCATTTTTCAAAACCTCCAAGTAAATTTGTCGGTACCTGTTTTAAATTTAAGGACTTTGTTGACAATAATAAATAGAAAAATGTAAAGCAAAAATCATAATCCGTCACCATAAAAGTTCTTATATCTGAATAATAAACAATATAATCAAATTTGTTTACCTCTGAAATTAATGGATTATTGATTCTTTTAACAAGCTCTTCAAAAGAATATATTGGTGTCTGAGTTTCTTCATTCCATAACAAATTGGGATCGATTTTTATGATATGAGGAGCAATGATATGGTTTGTTCTAGATGCCTTGGGTATTCTTAAATCAACCAACAATAGTTTCTGTCTTTCGGTAGGACTGGATAAAATAGAATATAATTCCGAACATGTTATAACATTCTGTTTTTGTAATCTATCCATACTCTGAATATAGCTGTTGGATAATCCGTAATGCGCGCCTGAATCGGATTCCTCATCTTGATTATTCATATAAACTGAATGATAAGAATCCTTACGATGTGTTACTGATCTATCAACAGGTAAGTCTTCAATTAACATTGAATTATCGTGAACTTTATCGTTCTCATTGTGAGGAAATGGGACCAAAAAAGCAGAAGATATACTGGAATTTCTTTTTTTTTGGTATGGTGATAATGGCGAATAACGACGTCCCAAAGGTTCAGAAATACTTGATGCATCAATTTCCTCATCAGAAAACTCTACCGGTTGTTCTAAAGCTAATTTTAGCTGATCATTGGGTTCTAATGAAGGAATATGCCAAATTGGTGCTGTGTCTTCAGCTTCCTCAGATGAATTACTATTACTTTTAACATTGTTGAAGCTTCCTGTGCTATTATTGCTATTTGAATAATTTGGAGTTTGTGGAAAATGTGATTGCAGTTTATTATCAGTAGAAATAGTTTCACCATTATGATGATTATCATTAATCGATAATTTTGAAAATTTAGAGATATTGTTTACCTTTGGTGCAGGACTTGAATACGCTCTATCACGTTTAATAACTTTTTCTATACCTTCTAATTCTAAAATTGATTCGTCTAAAATAGAGTCGACTTCATTTTTCACAATTGCTAAGACATTTGTCATATTCGCTTGGTTTTGATATAATATTTTTAATTCATTGTAAATTCTAAATGATTTATTCCTAATTTGGAATTGTGTTGAATTTGGAATAATTAAATATAAGTAGAAACAACCAACGATATATGCAGAAAGACATTCATCGTATTTCTGCTCATGCAATAAATCCAAATATGATTCTAATAAATATGCTGTATGCTCTAACATCTCAATGAGTTTCGTCAACCGTAATTGAGGAAAATGACCTTTAATTTCATTGTTGTAGGTATCGGATACTCTCTTAAGTAATTCATTCGAGTACTCTGGAGTAAAAGTAGATTCAACTTTCATTCTACAATATTAATCAGCCCGTTCTTACTCACAGACAAGCACTTATTCACTATATGAAATGATATGTGTCTATTTATTGGTTCTAAAAAAAACCATCAACACTGTTACAAAAATACTGATCTCTAGTGTCGCCAAAAGGTATAGGTTCTTGTTTGATTGCATAAACTATCTCAATTATTCACTGTACCTCATTCTATATATAGTTCTTTTATATAGAATTATTGCTTTCGGCCATCATAGAAAATGCTCCCCTTTGCTATATCATGTACCACGAGGACATTTTTTATGATCTTTGAAAAATTGTTCGATAAAAGATAATATATAGATTGCGATGAGCTTATTCATTAATTAGTCGATTTATGCATATTTTAATATTTGTTTTAAATGATCAGATATTATTAAAATTAATTTGAGTAATAGTTCAGTAATCAGTGCTAGACACAAGGATAGATATATATGGTATACCTTCAAATAGAGCCGGGTTTACTACTTTGAAGATCTGTTGGAAGCCTAGGATCAGATTTTTAAGTCAATAACATCAAAAAAACAGCTTACGTTTTGGAACTGCCAAGCACGATATAATAGTAAAAATTTGGTCTGTTTCTTTCTGGTACTGTCTATTATCGTGAATTGTATATATAAAGAGATACTACCTACTTTTATTTTTAATAATATTCGAAACCATTGAACTCAAAACAAGAAAAGAACCCTCAAAAGAAGAAGATAGGATACATTGATATTTTTTGGAACGAAAGTCATGGCAATGAATAAAAAATCTTTAATTAATAAAAAATTGAAAAAAAAAAAACCGGTAGATCATTTAGATGTTACAGAATCGTTAGGATATCAAACTTATAGGAAAAAAGCCAGAAATATTTGGAAAAAAGAAGAGGATGAAAAACTTTTGTTTTACATAGATGAAAGCTTAAAGAAACTAGGCTATTCAGATGGATTAGACGTCCTAAAATCTATTAAATTTAAGGACGATGATTTTGCAGCGCAAAATGAAAAGAAGATGAATATAATTAAAAATATACCGTGGGATGATATTGCAACACATTTCGATTCACAAATAAGAAAAGGAAAAGATCTAAGGAAGCATTGGACAGGTTCATTAGACCCAACGTTAAGAAAAGGTAAGTGGGTACCAAGCGAGGATAATAAATTGTTAAAAGCATTCAATAAGCATGGTAGACATTGGTTAAATATTGCAGCTGAAATACCAGGGCGAACGGAAGATCAATGCGCTAAGAGATATTTGGAGGTTCTTAGACCTGATAATGCAAGACGTCTCAGGGATTGGGCACTTGAAGAGGATCTAAAATTAATTCAGAAAGTCGGAATATATGGCACTAAATGGAGAAAAATCTCATCTGAAATGGATTGCAGACCTAGTTTGACTTGTAGAAATAGATGGAGAAAAATTATTACGATGGTAGTTAGAAGCAATGCACCCCAACAAATCATGAAAGCTGTGAAAGAAAATAAAAATATTGATATTTCCAAATCAGATTCCAATATTTCATTAAATAAAAATAAACACAATGCCAAGGATAATAAAAAAATAACCAATGGCACAAAAACCCAGGCTGATAATAAATCTTTAAATCACAAATATGCAAGTGATAACGATGGTAATGAACACGGAAATGCTGAAAATGACGATGAAAATGAAATAATTGACAAGTATGATGAATCAGAAAGTGAAGATCTCTTAGTTGAGAGTTATGAAGAACAAACTTCCCCAAATTTGAACATTACATCACCAAATGACACAAATATTTTAAATGAAAAAGATGAAATTTCGGATAAGCCTACAGATAGTATGTCTCTCTCTACACAACATAACCAAGGAAATAATATAACATCACCTATGTCGCACCAGAAAGAATCTCTATTATTAAATCATATTGCATCAACATTTGAAAGTTTACAGTCTATAACTGATATTAAATCACCTGAATCTGCGGAACGTGGTGGAACGCCATATCAGGACGTTACTCCTATTTCTTCACTGAACTCCACTAACCATGAATCCTCCAAAAATATACCTAAACATGTTCCAAATTCTAGTTCGATGGAATGGAAATTTACATTAAAAGATGGTAAAGGACTATCTATATCAAATGGTTATATTAATAATTCTGATCTTATCAGAGAACTCATTGAACAAGCAAGAAAATATTCTTTACAAATTTCAATTCATCAGCATATTCACAATCATTACACATCTAACTCACAAGAATCGGGACAAAACAGTGGTATTTTTAACGATAAATCATTTCCAATTGATAATGTCCACACAATAGATAGAGAATTTGACGTTTTTGGTAAAGATTTTTTGTCAAATAGTCCAGATTTTGATTCACTAGGATTAGGTACATCTAATGAAGAAAATCAAGACAATAATATCCTCGAATATAACATTAATAAGAATAGCATCGGTGGCAGCATTCACAGGTCATCCAGTTATGTTAGTAAAGATGACTCAGTGAGCTCCAAGGGCTCTCGAAGTGTGCAATCGAGTGATATAAGAGAACTCGGAGCAAATAGAATTAACCATTTTAACTATTTGCCTCCTACAATAAAACCAAAATTAGCATCTAGTGATTCACCTCAGAATCCAACTTTAAATAAAACCCCAACTAGTTCGGAATCTAACTTTCCTAACTATCCAAATAAAATAACTAAGGAAGGTTTAGCTAAAAGAGGGGAAAGCAGAAGGCGAAGAATGACGGATGGTAGTTTATACTCATCCGCAGAGAGTTCTAATTCCATGTCATCCATTGTTAAACAGTCATCTAGGAATACGCCAGGGTCATTCAAACAATTATCGAAGACTGAGTCATATCAAAATGAAGAAGAAGGTTTAGATTTTTGGGAAAATTTAAGAACTTTAGCCGGCAATCCTAGTCTTGACGATTCCGAGAGAGTTGAAGATATGGATGAAGCTGAAGATTATGGCATGTTCTTTGATATCATAGATAATCAGCAAAAATCATATGATTCACCTGATATTTTCCATTCTAATTACACGAAATGATTTTAAAAGTAGCAGATGTGATCAAAATATTGAATTCCGAAATTTCATGAATTCATTGTAATAATGGTATTATTAAGTAAGAGTATTGATAAATAGGTAGATGATTATTTATATGGGACTCTTTTTATATAATATTTATTAGTTGTATTAATTAACATGCATAGTAGTTTAAAATATTCAAATAAGGGAAGAACATTTTTAGTTTAATTTGAGTTTTGTTTATGTATTATGATTTTAATACCATTGGAATGAAGAAAAACTTAAAATGCAAATGAAAATGCAAATTAATTTCTAAAAGTCTATAAAATTATATATATTATATATAATATTGTCTTGATTTGAATATAGGCGTGTGGAAATATTCATGCACACCTGGTACATACTTTAATATCTTAAGTATTCTTAGGTCTTAGTGAATCAATGAAGTCACTCCTGTTTTTTGAATAGTTAGTATAGTCATTTTCATATTGATCTTCTTCTTCAATTTCATTTGCATTCTCTATATCGTAGTTATTTTTTAATTGATAATTATCCTGGTTGGTAACCGATTTGACAGATTTTGTTGGCGTTGAAAAAATATTGTCGATGGGTGCTGGTTTAATGAATGAGTTCATTGATGAAGATCTTGTATGTATAGAATTCTGGGAATTATTTGTTTGAATATAACTAGTTCCAAACGCACCATTGTTTGTTGTACTTGGCGACGATAATCTTCTTGGGTAGAACGTAGCTAAGTCACTTCCCCCATTTTGTAGTTTATTTACTAATTCTAACTGCGTAGAATGTTTTGTATCATTATTAGTATTTGATCCGTCTATTGATTCGATGACGGATATGCTAGAATCTGTCTTGAAAAAATTCAGCAGATTAGAAGCGTAAGGTGTATTGACTTTCTCATTAGCCAAAATCCCATTCGCTCTATGATGATTTGAGTTTAAGTCCAGACTTCTTGTTTGATCGGTATTTATATTTGTATTATTGTTAGCATTATTATTATTACTATTATCATTATTGTTATTATCGTTATTATTGAAAAATAAGTTATCGTCCTGAATAACCGGAATCATTTGTTCATAAAGACTCGGCTGTTGTACTATAGAAGTTTTTGAACCATTGTTTTCGTATAGTATAGATGGATCATCCAATCTTGATCTTCTACTAATACTATTTATTTTTCTTCTATAGGCTGGAACGAAATGTTTACTCTTCCTTTTCTCTTTTGTATCTGTGTTTAGACTAGTTGTGGAATTGTTGTAACTTTGTGTTATTTCATCGTTAGAGTTAAACTTGTCATCATTTTTGTATTGCATTGATGATAAATTGTTGAAACTGATGAACCCTTCATCATCGTAAATCGCTTTCTGTAGATCAAGGTCCTCGCTTTCTTCTCTTTTAAGTCTTTTCTGGAAACGCAGCCAAAAGAACAAGCCAATTGCACAACCCACACCGACAGGTATACCTACTGCGCATCCTACTGCTACCGCTGATCCATTGTCTAGCATTGTTCTGTGCAGTACCCCAAGGAATAATCAATTGGATACGTGTGTATATATATATCTATAGTTTATGTTTTGAATGGGGTATAGTGTATAGGCATACAGGGTCTGCATATATATATACGAGCAAGCAAGTGGTGAAATTCCAAGCTTTGACATATTGCTTTATTGATTTGTTTTTGGGTCTATATGTTTTCTGTTATGGGCGAGAATCTTAGTTGAGATGCCATTACAGACTCGTCATGCCGTACGAGCAGACCAACGCGTACTCCGGTAAAGAAAGATCCAAATAAAGCACTCAGAACTCAGACGCGTCAAAGCCACAACCGGTTGCCGCTGGCACGGTTCGAACACGGGAAGTAGACCCGGCCAAAAATAATTATGATCTTTTCATACTTGTCACGCGATGCCTATGATTACCCGACTTTAAAGCCGAACAAGCATTTACCCGTGCATGACGATGACGAGGCGGTAACAACAACAACTCAAACTGCAAATGCGTAAATACGTGAAACCGAAAACCGCATTTGTGTAATCGTGTAATTAGACGAGTTAAGAAGTGGGCCAGCCATACCACAATTAACCTCTTCAGACTGCAATTCCACGGATCCGCGGAGATAAAAGGATAGGTTTATTCACATGCTGACTGTGAACTGAACGGAACTGTCTACTGGGGCAGCTGTCAACTGCTCCCTCATTTAACCGTCGTCGTTCCGTGGAGAAAGTCCAAAATAGCATCCAAATGCATTTAATGTTATGATGGCGGTGGTGGCAGTGGGCAACAACCTTGGCAGCCTGCAGCTCTCCCACGCATCTCTGTGGGAAACAAAAAAGCACGATCAGATCGACAGCCCCTCTCTGTTCCGTGGAAAGCAAATTGAAAAAAAAAAATTTGTATACCATCAGCGTCCGTAAGCAGCGGATTCATGCTTGTTCGCTCACTTTCCCAGCCCCAGCTCCCCCGACCCTCCTCCCGTCGATCCTCCTTCCGCGGAGTGCGATATTCTCGAGAATGTGATAAAGATCACCAATTCGGCGCTACAGCCCGTACGCAGCCTGGCCGGAAAAGAAACTTTTTCACATGCTCCAGAGCGCTCCTCCGCCTTTTTCTCTGTTTTCACCCTTTTTTTTTGTTTTTGTGACCCCACTCCATCCACGGTTCCAGTGTTTCTGCGCACACCTCTCCCCTTTTCGTTTCTGCTACTCTCTACGACGTTCCTGCGCTCTTGTTTCCACCTCTTTCTTTTGGCAGTGTCCCCCGTAGACACATCCCTCCATCTGTCTCTCTCCTCCCTCACGGCCCGGACGTTCGTGCGTGCAAACATCCACGATCGTCAAACACGCACATATACACAGAAATAAAAGGAAACAACAGATAACCACACCATACACATGCAATACGCGCAGGAACACCGTATACGAAAGCGTAAAAAAAGGAAGAAAAAGAAAAAAGAAAAATTGTTTCTTGCGCTCGATTTTTCATCAATCGCTACGTGCTCTTCTCTATCGTGTGCCCCCACCACCTCTTTTAATTGTAAACATTGAATATATCGAGAGATTAGTCAATGGCTGATAAAACTATAATGATGAGTATTTTTCTATTGACAGTAGCAGCAACTAACAGCAATATATATCCTTCAAGTTGAGCATCTTGGCTCATATGATTACGTTAATCTTATCATGCACACTTCAAAAGAGAAAGTAACACATGCTACAAACCAACAAAAACAAACAAACAACTAAAAAAATGAAAACTTAATTTGATGTTTTTTCTCATATAAAATTGATGCCATTTTCAAGAAAAAATTATGTATTCCTCTTTTATATTGTTATCCGTTGTCTATCATTAATTTATTTAGGTCTTGTATAGAAATCATCCAAACAAAAGTAAATTAAAAACATGTCGGAGCTTGATAAAGATTCATCTTCGAATGTATCTTCTGCATCAGATCACATATCTTATAATGGATTTGATGAAAAAGCGGATAAAAGAATTAGACAATTGGCTCAGCAGTTAACAAGAACATCAACTAATCTGGATACCCAAGACGTTAACGGAAATAATAATAACGATGTCCAATCGACCGTTTCAAGGTCGATTTTTAGTGATTCTTTACTAAAAGAAGGTGTAAATCCAGTTTTCACCGATATAAATGATCCAAATTACAATGAAAAACTAGATCCTAACAGTGACAATTTCTCCAGTTATGATTGGGTTAAAAATATTTCAAATTTAGCAAATGCCGATCCAGATTATTATAAACCATATAAATTAGGTTGTTCATGGAAAAATCTAACTGCTGAAGGCAATTCATCAGATGTGTCATATCAATCAACTGTATTAAATTTACCATTGAAATTGGCTACTTTAGGTTATTACTTATTAAGTTCAGGTGCAAATAAAAAAGTACAAATTTTGAAAAGTGTAGATGGTTTAATCAAACCTGGTGAGTTATTAGTCGTTTTAGGTAGACCAGGTTCAGGTTGTACCACTCTATTAAAATCCATCACTTCAAATACACATGGTTTTCAACTTACAGACGAATCGGAAATCTCTTATGATGGCTTGACCCCAAAGGAAATTAAAAAACATTATAGAGGTGATGTCGTTTACAATGCTGAAGCTGATATCCATTTGCCACATTTAACAGTTTTTCAAACTTTAGTCACCGTGGCGAAATTAAAGACTCCACAGAATAGATTTAAAGGTGTCACTAGAGAACAATTCGCTGATCATGTGACCGACGTTACAATGGCTACATATGGTTTATTGCATACAAGGAATACTAAAGTGGGTAACGATTTAGTTAGAGGTGTTTCTGGTGGTGAAAGAAAGAGAGTCTCCATTGCCGAAGTTACCATTTGTGGTTCTAAATTCCAATGTTGGGATAATGCAACTAGAGGTTTGGATTCTGCCACTGCTTTAGAATTCATCAGAGCTTTAAAAACACAAGCAGTTTTACAAAATACAGCAGCAACAGTCGCCATCTATCAATGTTCTCAAGACGCATATGATTTATTTGATAAAGTTTGTGTCTTAGACGAGGGTTATCAATTATTTTATGGTTCATCTTCAAAGGCAAAAGAATTTTTCATAAAGATGGGTTATATCTGTCCCCCAAGACAAACAACAGCCGATTTCTTAACTTCAGTTACCTCCCCAGTTGAAAGAATATTAAACGAAGAATACTTAGCAAAAGGTATTAAAATTCCACAAACTCCACGCGATATGTCTGAATATTGGAGAAATTCTCAAGAATATAGAGATTTAATTAGAGAAATCGATGAATATAACGCACAGAACAATGACGAATCAAAACAAATTATGCATGATGCACATGTTGCTACACAGTCAAGAAGGGCAAGACCATCTTCTCCATATACCGTTTCATATGGTCTACAGATTAAATACATTTTAACTAGAAATATTTGGAGAATGAAAAACAGTTTTGAAATTACTGGTTTTCAAGTTTTTGGTAACTCTGCCATGGCTTTAATTCTAGGTTCTATGTTTTACAAAGTTATGCTTCATCCAACTACTGATACTTTCTACTATCGTGGTGCTGCCATGTTCTTTGCCGTTTTATTTAATGCTTTCTCTTCCCTTATTGAAATTTTTACCTTATATGAAGCTAGACCGATCACGGAAAAACACAAATCGTACTCATTATACCATCCAAGTGCTGATGCATTCGCTTCTATTATATCAGAAATACCCCCAAAGTTAATCACATCTGTTTGTTTTAACATCATTTTCTACTTCTTATGTAATTTTAGAAGAAATGGTGGTGTTTTTTTCTTCTACTATTTGATTAGTATTGTTGCCGTTTTCGCTATGTCACATTTATTCAGATGTGTCGGTTCCTTAACAAAGACATTGCAAGAGGCTATGGTTCCCGCATCTATGTTACTGTTAGCTTTGTCAATGTATACTGGTTTTGCTATCCCAAGAACAAAAATCTTAGGTTGGTCTATTTGGGTATGGTATATTAATCCATTAGCATACTTATTTGAATCATTAATGATTAATGAGTTCCATGGTCGCCATTTCCCATGTACCGCATACATCCCTGCTGGAGGTTCTTATGATTCACAAACAGGAACAACAAGAATTTGTTCTGTTAATGGTGCTATTGCAGGCCAGGATTATGTTTTGGGTGACGATTACATTAAGTCAAGTTATGCTTACGAGCACAAACATAAATGGCGTGGTTTTGGTGTTGGTATGGCTTATGTTGTGTTTTTCTTTGTAGTTTACTTGGTTATCTGTGAATATAATGAAGGTGCTAAACAAAAGGGTGAAATTTTAGTTTTCCCTCGTTCAGTTGTCAAAAAAATGAAGAAAGCTAAAACATTAAACGATAGTTCTTCTAATGTTAGTGACGTTGAAAAGGCCACTTCTGAGTCCATCTCTGATAAAAAATTGTTAGAAGAATCTTCCGGTTCCTTTGATGATTCTTCCGAAAGGGAGCATTTCAATATTAGTAAGTCTTCTGCTGTTTTTCATTGGAGAAATCTATGTTATGATGTTCAAATTAAGTCTGAGACAAGACGTATTCTAAATAACGTTGATGGTTGGGTTAAACCGGGCACATTGACTGCTTTGATGGGTTCTTCTGGTGCTGGTAAAACAACTTTACTAGATTGTTTGGCAGAAAGAGTGACAATGGGTGTTATTACAGGTGATATATTTGTTGATGGTTTGCCACGTGATACTTCATTTCCAAGATCTATTGGTTATTGTCAGCAACAAGATTTACATTTAACAACTGCTACTGTTAGGGAGTCGTTGAGATTTTCAGCAGAACTACGTCAACCAGCTGACGTGTCGGTTTCAGAAAAACACGCCTACGTCGAGGAGGTTATCAAAATTTTAGAGATGGAAAAATATGCTGATGCCGTTGTCGGTGTTGCTGGTGAAGGTTTGAATGTCGAACAGCGTAAAAGATTGACAATCGGTGTTGAATTAGCGGCAAAGCCAAAATTATTAGTGTTTTTAGATGAGCCTACTTCTGGTTTAGATTCGCAAACTGCTTGGTCTATTTGTCAGTTGATGAAAAAGTTAGCCAAGTTTGGTCAGGCTATTCTATGTACTATTCATCAACCTTCTGCTATTTTAATGCAAGAGTTTGATCGTTTGCTATTCTTACAAAAAGGTGGTAAGACTGTTTATTTTGGTGAATTAGGTGACAACTGTACTACAATGATTGATTACTTTGAAAGAAATGGTGCCCATAAATGTCCTCCAGATGCTAATCCAGCAGAATGGATGTTAGAGGTTGTCGGTGCTGCTCCCGGTTCACATGCTAGTCAAGATTATAATGAGGTATGGAGAAATTCTGATGAATATAGAGCTGTTCAAGAGGAATTAGATTGGATGGAAAGTGAATTACCCAAACAAGCTACTGAAACATCAGCTCATGAACTTCTGGAATTTGCCTCAAGCTTATGGATCCAATATGTTGCTGTTTGTATTAGATTGTTTCAACAGTACTGGAGAACACCATCTTATATTTGGTCGAAGTTTTTAGTTACTATTTTTAACGCTTTGTTTATTGGTTTTACTTTCTTTAAGGCTGATAGAACTCTACAAGGTCTACAAAATCAAATGTTAGCAATTTTCATGTTCACAGTTATCACTAATCCTATTTTACAACAATATCTTCCTTCATTCGTCACCCAAAGAGATTTATATGAAGCTAGGGAACGTCCTTCGAGAACTTTTTCTTGGAAAGCATTTATCGCAGCTCAAATTTCTGTTGAAATTCCATGGAGTATTTTGGCTGGTACTCTCTATTTCTTAATTTATTATTATGCCATTGGTTTCTACAATAATGCTTCTGCTGCTGATCAACTACATGAAAGAGGTGCCTTATTTTGGTTATTCTCATGTGCTTTCTTCGTTTATATCGTTTCCTTGGGTACTTTGGTTATTGCTTTCAATCAAGTTGCAGAAACAGCTGCTCACTTAGCTTCCTTAATGTTTACTATGTGTTTGTCTTTCAATGGTGTCTTAGTTACATCAGCAAAAATGCCACGTTTCTGGATTTTCATGTATAGGGTATCCCCGTTCACTTATTTTGTTGATGCATTACTTTCTACTGGTGTTGCTAATGTCGAAGTTCATTGTGCTGATTACGAATTACGTAAATTTACTCCTCCAAGTGGTTTAACTTGCGGGGAATATATGGACCCATACATCAGCGCTGCTGGTACTGGCTACTTGACTGATCCAAACAATACTGAAACTTGTAGCTTCTGTCAAATTTCGGACACTAATACATTTTTAGCCAGTGTTGGTTCTAGCTATCATAGAAGATGGAGAAATTTCGGTATTTTTATTTGTTTCATTGCCATCAATTACATTGGTGGGATTTTCTTTTATTGGTTGTCTAGAGTTCCAAAAGGCTCCAAGAAAATGAAAAGTAAATAGTATACTTCCTTTTCGAATGCATTAAAGATATCACATTTTCATTTTATTTCCACATCTATACTTCATCTCAATTTTTGAGAAACAATTTTTTTTTAAATCATTTCTATATAAAGAATATGTTAAGTCGATTTTTTTATTAATAAGTAACTAATTTTTTCTGGCTTCCTTACTCTTAAGTCTTGATGTGTATGTGCTTCATACAACCTTATATTGAGTAGAACTTAAAAGATACAGTCCAAAATGTCCGGCGAGCGCACACCTTTAAAAATACCGCACACATTACAGGAGGTAGACAAGATCAAAAAAGAAAAAATCGTATTTGCAAGTTAAACATGCAACTGTAAATACAATAACTGTTTATTATGCCAGGAATTAAGATCTGTTAACATATGAGTAATAGTCAAATTCAGATTTCAACATGAAGCATGAGTCGTAAGCGGATATAGTCCGAGATAAATATGGTTCTTCATGGTTAGCTAGTTGAAGACAGGTATTGTACTCACAGACATGGAATTGATGAAACCATATAAATAGGACATGATTTCATATTTTATATATCTATGTTTAGTCTAAATGTAATTAATTATATATCTAGAAAAGAGAAGCAATTAGAACTCCACTAATTGTCCAAAGTACTATTACAACAACACTACTAGTAGTATGTCTTCCCAATATTACAATTACTATCTCAACATATTGTGCACACCAGAAGCAGTGGAATGGCTTTTACGCAGGTGCAGAATTGGACCCTGAGATCTCGAAGTGTTGAGGAATGATCTTGAAGGAGTTTGGCAGCAGACCATTACAAAATGTGTACATATGACTCTGATAATGCCGATCAGGACGGGCAACTATCCCTTAGAAGGTATTATACTTCTAATGGCAATGCATGGATCCACCGGACTGAGTGTGATACTGGTTCCTGATTTATTGTGTTGGCTGTTAGATTTCACTTGATTATTAATTGTTGAGTCAGCGACTTATTATAATTCTCCGTGGGATCTATATAAAATACATACTGTATAAAATATACTAATTACACAGTCGATTGTATTGTTAGCCTATTTCAGTCAGATGAATGACAAACCGTCACATATGTGGTATTTACTCTTTCCTAATCAGCTATGTACTATCCTATTTGGTCAAACACTAAGCAAAGTTAGGTAAGCTATAAGTATTTCCAACAGTTTTTATATCCAACAATTTTATGTCCAACAGATCCCCACGGAGAATAATAATAATTACTGACTCAACAATTAATAATCAAGTGAAATACAATATCCAACACATAATCTATACAAGGAATAGACGAAAAAGCGGGAGACGGTAAATCCTCGAAGGAGTTACCCGCAAGTGACAGATATGATTGGTGCTGACACAAAGATCTCTGGTACTATTGCAGTTTGGCATGACAGACATTGCATGCGCAAACGCAAATCCCTACACTGAGATTAGTATAAATATTTGGTATTTAAACACTGAGGATTCTATGGATTTTTATTTACTTAATACTTTAATTTATATTTACTCAATACTTTAATTTCCTTACAAATTAATAAAGAATAGGAAAACAAACCGAACAACAACTAATGCCAGAACAACAAGAAATCGCAAGCTTATATACCATCCAAACAACAGGTAGTCCTTCAACTGATGAGGTACCTGAAGATTACTTGAGAACAATCGAAGAAAAGATTTATAATAAAAGACACATTGATGATAGAATTCAAAATATTGTAATTAACAAGGATTATGCAGTTCTATTTTTGCACAAGTACCACAAAGTAAAAAAGATAGAACTTTCCTTACTTGAAGGAGAAAATGTTAGAGACACACACTCAAAAAATTTCGAGCAGACATACTTTTTATTTCATGACACCATACTGTCTAAAACATCAAAGGAGGAGCCAGCAAAATCAGGTACTGAAATTCAGCTAACGCAATTGCAAAACCTCACAATTATATTTTGTGAAAATAATAGTTACGTATTACCCATTATTTTCCCCAATTTTATGAGGTTGCATATTTTGAAGGATCAGTTTCCTTATACCATTTTACAATCGCTAGTTAACGATAATATCATATCATTCGACAAATTCTTCCAGAAAGTAAAGAAAAAAGTTAAAAAAATAGAAGTACAAAGCGATACAAGTTATAGATTAAATCTAAATCATTTTAAAAAACTATCGTTTTTAAAATCTAATTTCGAAACATGTCTCGATTCTCAGAAAATTGCAAATAAGCCAATTTTGAAGTTTGTAAATGAACAAAAGAGGGCATTTGCAAAAAATGCAGCTATTGTTAATTGCTGCTGTAGTATATCTCATTCGATTGAAGAAGCAAAATTAGAAGCGGATGAACTGTCGAAGTACATTACTGAAGTCGATAAACAATTAAATCGGTTATATCAGACACGGCTTACTTCATTCCGTGGTATTTTTGTAACACTGATTGTATTTACATCAATATTTATTTCCGGGTTATTTAAAGATATCTACAATGACAGTGCCTCTACAGGGATAATTATTGCATTTATATTATTGGTGATATTTTGTGGGATATGTTTTTTAATTTTGATATTATTGTATTGGCATATCTCTCTTTTATGGTTCCTGCCGTTAAACAGGAACACGGATGAGAAAAACAATAAAGACGCCTCGAACACAAGAGATTTAGAAATAGTATATTCTGAGTTCGAACAAGGTCATAATTCAAATTCCAGCAGTGTTAGAACAAACCCCGAGAATGTATAATTGTTTAGCTAAAAAGATTTAAATTAAAACTTATTTGCTACAAACTAGAAATATTTTTTTGTTATACTCTCAGTACTTAATCAATATCTATGTACTACTTGATATTCTTGTATGGATAGCTCTAAAAAAGAGTATCATAGGATGGAGGAGCTTCTTCAATACTGTCAGATAAATCTTCATCTTTCCTACGTTCTACTGGTTCTATTAATATAACATCCGAATCCCCCTGATGATTTACTAATTTATAGCCCATGAATTCCAAATACTGATCCCTCATATAATCAAACATAGTAATAGAGATGTTAGGATCTGATCCACCGCATACTTTCAGTTGAGCATATACAGAACCTTTAATTCTCCATATTACAAATTCAACAGGATATTCCAAATACGAATAAAATATGTCTGGAAAGAACTTTAGAGAAATATCATCATCCCATTGTTTTCTTTCAATTGCCACGAGTTTGGCAGTCCTCTTAGCATTTTCATAACTGCATTTGAGAAATATAATAGGAATATAATCGTCCCGATACAGAGGAAGATATTCCACCGATTTAATAGGATTCAAATGATCTGTACCATCGGCAAACCTCCTATCAAGCATTCTCTTTGGAGTGTTTGTTTTTCTCCGTAATGGTTCGACCAAGTAACGTGCTTGTATTTGTTGGTTGAGCTTTTCAAAATCTATTTTCTTAGTTTTATAATTTCTCTCATAAACCTTATTTTTACATTTAGACATTCCAAAGGGTGAAGAGATATATAATGTATTGACTTCATCGTTTCCTATTGCAAGTAGTGCAGGCGCATTGGGTCTAGTGTAATCAGCCAGTTCTTCTAACTGTTCATACAAGGGTGAGTCCCAACTATCTCCGTCACCCGCAATAACTATACTGTCATAAAGCTCATTAATTGCTTCACATTTTATAACAGTGAAAGAAACATCAAACTTACGCGGGTCCTGGGCTTCTGTTCGGCTTTTTCCTGACTTCCATATAAACATAGTATATTGTTACTGGGTATTTGTGGACTTAGTCATTGCATATCAATGCACATGAAATCAGGTTCTGGAAGTAATGTGAGCCTAATTCGAACATCAGAATTCCAATTACACGACTGTTTAAATACCGCTTGGTAAACGAACTTCAAGAACATATATACTTTCTGCTTCCTGTTATAGCAAACTGGGAGTTGATTAAAGCAGGCACTTGCACATCAGAATTTGAGGAATGTGGTAACTAGCTGCTAATTGTAGCCATTCAAGGAGCTTCTAAATAGCAAGAGAAGACATAAGTTGACATACTGAGGATTGTTGCTAATATAGACACACCTTGCTACTTGCTATTTCAATAAATGTAGGTTACTGCTTTTAGCGGTTGTTCTGATGCCAAAGAGTATTCCTGCTGACGGAGTGTTTTCTTCTTTTTCAGGTTTCACATCGCGCGAGTGCGCGTGGTTAACCGCGGGTAACAATAGGCATAATGTTATTTTTAATATTTTGCGACAAAAGATGAGGCGTGAGAAAAGTGGTGAAGGGGGAGGGAATAGAATGAGTTAAGCTGACAGAGGAAAGAGAGGAAGGCAGGTGACAGTAGATAAATGTAAAATTATGGATTTGTGATGACCTGATTGTCATAGATTTGTTGTAAAACGATGTCCATTGATTAAAGATCGAATTAATTGGCATGATTAATAATTACTTGTGTTGCATGTAAGACGTTAATAGAAACGTATCACAACGAACGGCTCATTGAAAATTTTTGTCAACATATCTATATTGTTGAGATAGTAATTGGGCGTACTGGGCAGACATAATAGTAGTAGTGTTGTTGTTGTAATAGTAATTTGCACAATTAGTCGAGTTGTAATTGCTTATCTTTTTTTACATGTATACTTTATATAAAATTACATTTAGACTAAACATAAATATATAAAATATGAAATCATGTCCTATTTATATGATTTCATTACTTCTATTTCTGTGAGTACAATACCTATCTTCAACTAGCTAAACATGAAGAACCATACTTTATCTCGGACTATATCCGCTTATGAGTCCTGCTTCATGTTGAAATCTGAATTCAAATATTACTCATATTTCAACAGAATCTTTGCGTCAACAGGGATTCATATTTTTCATAAATATTGTTTTAGGTCCATAACTATGACCAAATTTGGAATTTATGATTCGCATGCTGGATTTGGGCATTGGGCTCCATCTTTGTTGTCATTACAATAACCATCTACACCACCATATGTATTAAAATACAACTCTCCATGAACAGCATTACCATCCCCAATTTGATCGTAGCCCTCATTTTGTCCAGGATGTGGATTTACTGTCACGGCCCAGCAATATTTCCAGGCCGGTGCGCCACTAAAAAAGTTATAAAATCCTTGATCATATTCCTCCTCTTCCAATCCTCGATCTTGTTCAACATCTCTTGTCAAATCTACATTTACATTATCCCAATTCCAAGATATCCACTCTGCATCAAAATAGTTATACCTACGTTGAAGTGATTTATAATTACCAATAGTATCACTTAAACTTCCTGGTTCAACTTGATTTGTGATGGAAGATACTAATCTATCAATATCGTTGTTCAAATGGCTAGCTACATGATTACCTTTTGCGCTTTTAAAATAGAGAACATGCTGCCTGTTACCATCACTCAACCCTCTTTTTTGAGTTTGAATAGATGAATCAGACGTATTAGTATACTCAAACGCACCTAATAGAGTAAGTCCTGCATCGACGAAAGTAGAATTTAATTGTGTTAAATTTGTCAGCGAAGTGTGATAAAAGTCTAAAGGACCTATTGAGCTAATGAATCCACCATCTCGCTTTGCATTTGCAGCTGCAGAAGCTGCAGCACCAGCTACTCCTGCTGCTGCTGTTGCTACTCCACCTAAACTACCACTAACCAAAGCAATTGCAACTGAAATCCAACAATTAGGTGAACCTAAGTCCTTAGAACATGCAGTTACTGCATACCCGCCTGATAATGCTGCTGCTGTTACTAAAAAACCTCCAAGAGCTGCTGCTGCTGCCCAATACCAATGAGATCTCTTAGCGATAGTTGGTGCTATACCTGCTGTGAATGCTACTGATTGCACCTTTTTGTCTCCATATAAATCGTGATTACGAAAATACAAAGTGGATAAAACAAAGACAATAATAAAGAGTAAAAAATATATTATTACAATTTTAGGAACTTTTCTAAAATTATTAAAAGTTAGTTTTTCATTCTCAGTTTTTTCTTTTTCGATTGAAAGGGTACCTTTTTTTCCCTTCAGACCATATTGTATATTCTTTGTCATATTTGTTCTGCCACCAGTATTTTTTGTTATCTAACTGTGCATGTGACGTAAATACTCGCAAACACTGATATATGAAGATATTTTGAATAATATTAATTGACTTCGGAAACAAGATGTTTTTAGATTGGAGAATATTTTTGAGTTATATATAAAAAACATAAATCTTCAAATTTTGAATGAATCGCTTCTTGTAGCTATTCTATTTCTATTTTTTACATAAGCATCTACTTATTGAATCAGTAGCTAAGAAAACTATGTAGCACAATTCTTTCGGTGCTATAAAATTACACTTGTTGTACAGAACTTTATGAGAACATTTTAATGACTGTTTCGGTGTTCGAGTTTTTTTAGGACTTTGTCTTTCTTCCACGGCAACGAAAAGACGTTTTGCAACGAAAATTGTGTACTAAAACAGTTACTATGCAACAAGTGTTTGATAAGGAGTTTTGCAATTATGGAAATTTTTATGTTGGTTGTAGCATAAAGTTGAAACCTTAATCCAATAAACAATAAATATTAACTTAGAAGGATTCTACTCGTTCTGAGTTTCAGTGAGTTGGCTTTTGTAATAATACTCTTCCCTCACATAACCTCAGATCTTTCCTATATCAGTACTGAGGATTGATTATTCTTAATGCTGATGCTGCAAGTCATACGTAACACCAACGAACAGTGAAATTTCAAATGCTAAAAAGTGTGGCATCAGGTAACCATCAGTACGATGTCAATAATTAATCGACATAGTTTGCCTAGTTGTTAGAGTACGGAATATTTCAGATATTTTGTCAGTTTCAGTTGATAAGTTGAATTGGAAAACTTTGCTACGAGATTTCTCTAGCTGCTAATTGATACGTAAATCGCCCTGCCACATCGTACTGTCTTATCCTATATCGCAGAATGAGGTACGCGCGTTGTAAATGAATAAGAAACGTTGCCATGAATTCTTAGAGTAAATGTTGTGAGGTATTTTATTCTCAATTACTATTAACGATGTTCATTGGACAAGGTACTTATTAGCTCTAGTATGAGTAACTGCACGATTACGGAAATTTTCAGTTCCTAAGTCAATTGATGTAAGGAATTATCCAGTTACAAGGCAGCAATTGCGTTCTGACTAAAGACAGTAATAATACTTTTGGAAGGTAATTGTAGCTGCACTTTTGGTCTTCTAACAACGTTGTAGATGTTTTGAAACCATGTTTCCTATTAAGATATTATTTCGAACACACATTTCAACACCGATATTGCATACTAATTTAACGATCACTGAATCGATGTTTAATCTGAGCGTTGTGTTCTTTTCCGTTAGAAAAAGGTGCATAGAACTTTACTAATTAAACGTAAATAATATAACTTACATTTGAAACCCTAACAGCAGCAGTGATGGTTATTCACTTACAATATTTGACCTTGAAGAGAAACCACAGAAATATTACATTAATGAAACTCGTAAGAACAATATCTATAGGAATCTCACGCTCATCTAAGTACATGTTAATTTCTTAGGTTAGGGTTTTAAACTGTCGTTGTAGTAGAGACTAATACTCTGCTAACTGCAATAAATTTCGTGATAAGGCGCCTGCTATAGAAATACGTCTTTTGTATAGAAATAATTGTTACAAAATACTGGTTGCTACGACGCAACTGCAATATAAAATTTTTTCAATTTCGAAGCAAGCATCTGCAAGTCTAAGAAATCGGCGTACAATATTTCCTTTATAAGACCAACAAAAATTGCTACTTCTTGAGGTTTTCTCCTGCGTTTGTTACCATATCAGTATCAGGCAGAATTTCCTTTCTTTAGTGAATATCGTGCACATTACAGACCGCAGGCATGCGTGTTTCAATTTTCGGTGCTAACTAAATGGTACGAAAAGCATTGATATCTTATTTAAAATATACTATTGTATAAGCTCTAAGATATTTAAAAAATACAAATAAAAGCTTAGTTGCTATAGAACTTTAGTTATCTGTTCTCTTTGTTTATTTACGGGATTTTATAAGCGTTAATTACTTCCGTTATAATTTGAATAAAATTAATAAACATTTTTTAATTAAACATGACAGTCATCTTTTTCATTTCCAAAATTTTCCTTCTACCAACCATTGTAAATTGTTGAGATAGTAACTGGGCGTACTGGGAAGACATACTGCTATTAGTGTTGTTGTAATAGTAATTTGTACAATTAGTCGAGTTGTAATTGGTTGTCTTATGTCTTGGAGTGAGTAAATATAACTTTGTTAACACATTGGTACAGAATTATATTTACACTCAGATCTTTTCACCTGTAACTAAATGTTATTAGTAAGGTTAATTTTCTACACGGTCACAGTGCCGAAAGATGCATTCAAGCTTTACTCATATTTCAACACACATATTGGTATGATTATAGAAAGCACATATTTAGAATAACCCAGTATGTATAAAAGCCTATATGGTATAGGTAAATGCAAACTAGTATTCGCAATGTATATATTGGTAATAATATAATGACAGAATGGATTCTTAACATCAATTTATGGGAGTTGGGATTTCAAGATATTGTCACATTTCAACGTTGAAATCTGAAACTAATTACTGATCCAGCGATGTTAATTGATTTAAACTTCAAAACAATTATAAGTTTTTGTCACATACGCAAACAATCATAAAGTATTCTTATTTGTCATTGATCAATGTCAGTTTATCTTACGCAAATATAAAAGAAGATATGAGAGATGTATTTAAAAAATGTAATTTACAAGACTAGAGTAAAATACATAGTTACATATATTTGTGTGTGTGTGTGAGTGTTAATATATTTAGTATGTGCATGCGTGTGTATATGGATGAGATAGAGGTGCGGGTAAGAGGGATGCAACCATGC
>NC_016523.1:1041487-1042069 GCF_000236905.1 Tetrapisispora phaffii CBS 4417
TAGATTATGTATGTGTCATGATTGATACACATGCCTTTTATTATATTTATGTCTTGCAGTGAGTAAATATAATTTTGTTAACACATTTCTACAGAATTATATGACACCCATATCTTTTCACCTATAACTTAAGTAGTAAGGTTAATGTTTTACGCGGTTACAATGCCAAAATATGAATTCAGGCATTACTCATATTCCACAATGTACACTTTGTTAGCGCTCTTCCATTGAATACAGGTTACTGTGTTTAGCTTTTGCTCTTCATGTCATAGAATACTTAACACTGACGAACTGTTTTCTTGTTTTTCAAGTTGCACAGCGCGGGCGCATGGTAAGCTGCGGGTAACAGTAGGCATAATGTTATTTTTAATAATTAGTGAGAAGAGATTATAGTTGAGGAGTGGAGGTGGTAAGTGGGGGGGTTGGAAGGGGGGGGAGAATAAACATGATAGAGAAAAGAGAGAAAGACAGGTGACAGTAGATAAATGTTAAGTTATGGATTAAATGGGGAAAACGAGGTGAAAGAATAGATGGTGATGGAAAGAGTATGATGATAAAGTGAGGAGATGAAGAATATTATAG